>NW_005187581.1:1065248-1068943 GCF_000239375.1 Pundamilia nyererei
GTGTGTGTGTGTGTGTGTGTGTGTGTGTGTGTGTGTGTGTGTGTGTGTGTGTGTGTGTGTGTGTGTGTGTGTGTGTGAGAAGATGTAGATACAATTAGGTTCATAGGTTTTTGGAAAATGACAAATTTTCCAAGATTTTAAATCAATCAAGTGGGCCTAACATTGCTGCTGCGATCGAATTCAAAATGACCTAAAATATCTCAGTTGTGAATAAAAGATTCTGTTTTTTATTTATAGTTTACACAGCGTCCAAACTGTTTTAGAATTGGATATTTAATTTACTGCTCATTTCCTGTATTTCAGTATTTTATGTTCATCTCTTTCATACTGTTGTAGGTCCATACATAGTGATTTGGCACAACATGTAGATTCCTTTGAGTTAAATTCCTTTTATAAAATTATGGGAAGTGCTTTGGCTATAAAACTGTAATTGAAGAACTACAAATGCAGTGAAACTATGATATGTGTGAAAAGTTAAAGATCTGCCATCTACAGTTAAAGAAATCAATTGTATCCACACCCCTAATTATAGCTTCCCTGCGGCTGGCCCTGGGCTCATTAGATTCAGTGAAGGAATATCTTAATGCTTCAGGTTATCAAGACATTTTAGACAAGTCTCTGCTTCCGTCATGGGAACAGTTTAGGGTTTAGGGAACACAGTATTTAGATCCCGCTTCCGCTTTGCACAAAGCGTGATTCATATAGTTGGATGTGTTTATTGTGAAAGAACTTGACTGGCGAACACAGAGCCTTGTCCTCAGTCTCATTAAACACTTTTGGGATGAACTAGCAGAAAAACTTCAAATGTCCAACATCACTGCTTCACTGCTTCTTTCATTCAAAATGCAAGCATCATTTTGATAGTGAAAACCATGTTTAAAGAAATAAAACATGAAGCCAGTCATTTTGATCATACAATCAAAATTTTATTAAGTTCAGTTTGTGTGTTACATATTTTAATGACAGTGGTGTAAAACTCAGCCAAACAGTATCCAATTACATTTGTAAAAATTCAGCATGGGTATTAAAACACATCAATAAACAGGAGAAAACATGTAAAATGAATGGCGGACATATAACTTCCTCAAAAGAGACATTTCATTTGATTAGAAAAAACAAACAAGTGGTAAAAATTTGGCCTCTCTTATTTTGCATTAGAAAATACATGCTACAAACCACAAATGCAAATATACAGCAGCCAGCACTGTGAAAATCCACTGTCACTTAAAGTTGGAGGACATGAACTGAAAATCTGAAACTGTCATTGCTTTCATCCTAAACATGTACAAAGATTCAGAAGTTAGATTTACTGCCATTACCAATGGGAGAGCTAACACAACGCACAAGTTAAACAACTTGCAATAGTGTTGTCTACACTCCTGGAACATTAGTTTGTGTATTACATTCTGCGTTGCAGATCTTTGCTTTACAATGTTTCATGATTGCTGCTTAAGAAAACAAAGATATAAACAAACATACCACTGCATTAAAACTGTACTGTTAAACCACAACTGAACATGAGGACCAAGTTTTGGACCTCAAAAGGCATCAATGAAAATTTTTCACATGTAGAAACGGTAAAGCACAGCGAACTGCAGCTGCTTTTATACATCCAGACAATGACCTGACCACAGATTTCTGTTAGTGAAGAATTATGTCACAGATAAGCCAAGTGTAATGTGAGAGCTTGTAATGGAGCAATGTTAGAACAGTATACTTTCTATTGTTACATAAGAACTGGGAGATTTTAGAGAACTTAGGAATTCATACCAACCTGTATTTTATACTTACATGTGTTATCTGATGATAAGACTGCTGCACATACACTCAGGTCCATAAGTATATGGACAATGACACACTTTATTTGTGTTTGTTTTTTTGTAATTTAGCCTTTGTGGACCACCACACAACGATGGATTTTAAATCAAAAATAAACCAAAATAAACAGCTGCCAAATCAATAATCTGTTACAAGAAGGGACACAGGGGGGCAGCTGAGCAACACCAGAAAGCGTAGGAAACTACAGGAGAAACTAAAGTGGATGATCGCAGAATTCTTTTCAGAATCAGAATCAGAATCAGAATACTTTATTAATCCCGAAGGAAATTAGGGTAACAGCAGGCAGCACGCTAATGGCGCATGCACACTTACAAAGGAACCTTCTGACCAACTTTACACAAACATCACATTGGGGAGACATGTCAGAAAGGTAGGCTGATAGGAAAAAAACAACAAAAATACATAACATGAGGTAAAAGGAGGAGAAAAAAAACTCCACTCAGACTGAGCTCCGAGTGGGAGAACAGTTTGATAACAGAAAAAACACCTCAGCACAAAAAGCACATGACTATCAGTACACCATAGAAACACAAGACAAGCAACAGGGGCGGGTAAAGGGTAAGAGAGAGCCGGTGTAGACAGCGCATCCGGTCCTGCAGCGTGTCTGCGCTGGTCCAGTCGACTGCCATCTTCCCCGGTAGGGCACAAGCATCGAAGGCGTTTGGAAAGGGAGGGGGGATCAGTGTGTGCATATCAGTGTGTGTGTGTGTGTGTCCAGAGTTCAGCTGAGACAGTGTCCTTCGCCCCGCCAGGCTAAGTAAACAGTCTTCCAGCCAACCCAGGCCAACCCAGGTGGTCTTGCATGGAATGGAGGGGACGGTCTAAACACAGTCGTTATCAGAGTGTTCTTGACTTTCTTGGTTAAGAAAGTCAAGAACACTCTTTAGGAGGTAGTTAGTTGCCTTCATGAATGGAAATCGAGTCATTTTAAAAGAGGATTCAATCTGCTGGTTAAACTCAACAAGAGACAGGCCAGATTAGACTTTGCCAGAAATATATCTAAAAGAACCTGCACGGATGAAGCCAATAATAATGGGAAAAGGATAGTGAAGCAGGAAAAAAACAACTCATGATCCAAAGCATAACACACCATCTGTCAAACACGGTGGAGTCAGTGTTATGGCATGAGTATGTATGGCTGCCAGTGGAACCAGTTTACTAGAGTTTATTGATGACGATTCAGCTGCTGATATAAGTAGCAGGATGAACTGTGAAGCATGCAGGGCTGTACTCTATGTTCCAATTCAACCCAGTTGTACAATGGACACTTCGCAGTGCAAACTGGATAATGACCAAACACATTCTGCAAAAGCAACTTTCTCAAGGCAAAGAAAGGCTATGTTCTTTAATGGCCATATCAGTTACATCAAGCCAACAGAGTTACACTTTCAGAAGAAAAAACTGAACTAATTTCTGGATGTCAGACCATCACTGACTGTAAAAGATTTTTGCCCACTTATTAAAAGCAACCCTTGTTAATTTCTCCAGGGTTTTTTTGTCCCTGATAATTAAATTCAGACCTTTGTATAAACACTTTGAATTAAAGTCTGCACTTCCCTTGATTCACATCTTGATCATTTGATTTAAAATCTCTTGGTACAGAATGGAGGCAAAAGCACTAAAAAATGTGTCATTGTCCAACAAAGACTCATAAACCTAACTGATGAACTTTTGATACAACAAACAAACATCATCATCAACAACAACAACAACAAAAATCCATCCATCATTGATCATTGCAGACCTTTCTGGCACCCACACATTGGCTTTTGTACATATTCCTGCTGTCAAAAATGTGGCTCAGTCACAGGTTGTAGACGTAAGTACAACCCAATATGAAAAGAAACAGAGACTAT
>NW_005187581.1:1068963-1080908 GCF_000239375.1 Pundamilia nyererei
CCCCCCCCCCAACCTCTTTAAGACAATGATGTATTCTGTATCTCCAACATAAGCCCTAATTCCTGATAGTCAAGTAATAATTGGCACTTCAATCTGAACCTTATTGCAAAATACAGAACATGTCAGTTATGGCTGTGTTCTCCCTGCAGCTGAAGAAGTAAGTCAGAAGTTTGTGAATTTTAGGTATGAGGTATTTATCTTTACCTTCCCTAAAAGAAAGTTCTGCCAGTGAGCTGACACAGACTGACTGCTGGCTATCAAGGATGCATGTCTTGGAAGCAGCGTGATCTGATGATGGAGATTTGCAAATTCCTACAAATCTCCATCATTCTCTTCCCTTACATCAATGCCATTGGACAGAAAGGCTTCCTTTTCTGGTGATGCTGACTTGTGGTTAAGCCCTAAGCCCATCATCTCTGTGTCCGGAGTCGAATGAGCTGCAGCTGACAGGGTGCTGTGACGGATACCATAGCTGAAGTAGATCGCGAAACCTGGAAAGGCAAAAAGAACCGGTGTTATGGAATCCTAGCTTTTCAATGCAAATACACCTGCTGAACTTTTCAGTCTAAAAACATGTACCTTTTTAATAACATCGACATTTTCGCAACCAACTGACAAAGTATGTTTACTCGTGTTTTGTAAATGTTTCAGATCGGTCTGCGAACACATTGCAATGTCAAGTCAAAGCAGCTAGCCCATTTCAAGCAGCTAAAGCAAGTAAAATAGTCAGCTGGGTGTGTGAGACTTTTCAGCGTCATCCTAGGTAAGTGTAGCGAGCACAATTCTTGCAGTTAAAAAAAGAACGATGGAGTGTAACTACCTATGGCCATCCAGATTGAGAATTTAACCCAAGTGCGTTCTTCAAGCTGCATCATCAGGTAGATATTGACAAACATGCTGATCACTGGAATGAAGGGCAGCATGGGCACCTGGGAGACAAATACCACAAAAGGAGAAAGCGTAACAGTATCCATTAAAACTTAGCGAGCGTGAACTCTCAGGGGGCAGAGGTAGTGCTGAAAGGGCTTAAATCAAACCTTGAAGGAGAGTTTAGTGTGGTTCTGGGGCTGTCTCCAGATGATGAAGACCACGAAAAGACACATCATGAAGATGACGCTGAGAGCTACCAAGTTCCACGAAGCAAGATCTCCATAAGATGCCAGAACACTGAATGCCAGCATCAGCATTCCTTTAAAATGAAAGAAATGTTATTATCTTATGTGTAATACTTCACAAGTGCAATGTGATTTTTAACAGTGAAGATACTGGAAACAAATCCATCACCTACATTCAAGGCGAGCACACTTGTTGGGTTGTTTACCAAAGATCTAACGCCTTCATTTTATTGAGTAAGCAAATAAATGTTATTTCTACAGCACATTTAAAACTAAAGTGCTTTACAAGGTCTTTATACTTGATTTTCTTACATTATTTGTATGATTTTATTGCCATTTTAAGGCAGTCCTGGTTTAATAACATACCGAGGAGAAAGACACAGACGTTGACAGTGAAGCCTGACAGTTTGGATGGTGTGGGGTTGTCTGGGAACAGCAAGGTTTTGAAGCTGAGCCTCTCTTCCATACCGGGCAGGATGTTGCCCTCATTCAACTCCATCTCCTCGTGGCTACTGACAATCTGGTAACCCATGCTGGGCCGGTACCTGAAACAACAAGAACAAACACCCATAATGAAGTGTTCAGACATAGCAGTTGTACTCTGTGTTCCTGCCACTTAAAATAGTTGCTAGCACCGGTGACAAAGCTGGTAATGCACACTGCAACATTAGCACACAATGAACCTGCTTATAAGCAATGTCAATGCTGCGTATGTTTGAAATAGCTTCCAATAGTTTTGTTGGCTAGCATAAACAACTATAAACATGTTCAGACCGTGTCCAAGCTGATATATTCTCACCAACCTGAGCACCAGGATACAGGCAGCCACTAATGTGTAGGCTAGCAGCGTCCCTATCGACATCAGGTCCACCAGGTCCTTCAGCTCGAACATTAACACCATGACAACTTCACAGTACAAGGAGACAAAAAATAAAAATTTAAAGTGAGAATGCTTGTTTGATCCCATCAATTATTTTCCATACTTGTCTTAGAAGAATAAATTAAGATGTGTCTAACATTCAGCATGCTTATACAGTTACTGTGAGCATAGAAGTATGCTGATCATAAGCTCAAATGATGCCATTGAGTACAGCCTCATAAAGATGCTAGCTTGAATGTACATAATCTTTTCACAATAGTGATTCCCAAAGTGTGGGTCATGACCCTCTGGTGTTCCAATGGTTTACCACACACACAAGAAATCTTTGCTACAAAAAAATGTATAATATATAATTATATGAGTTCAAAATTTACTTGAAATTTCACAACTACAATCTTCTTAGGGTGCTGTATTAGGATATAGGGTAAAAATAGCATTATGGAGCGAAACCAGCAACCACCTGGCGGAAAAGTCATTCCATTTCATTTATATGACACTCTTATTTTTCCGCTCTATTTTTTAAATGGGGCAAAATCTCATATCACGTCACTGGTGGGGAAAGATAAAAAATGAAGCAGTGGCTAAGAAAGGAAAGAAGTTAATAGTAAATCAATCTCAACAAAACAAATCAAGAAAAGATTAAAAACCTGTTGATTAAAGTTTTGATTAAAGGTTTGCATGTTTTCAGTTTTAAAAAGGGCCCCAGTTGGGAATGGATAAAGTATAGGCTAGAGGTGGCAAAAATTCCCATAGGTTGGAAAATCAGATATCGATAAAAGAGCTGCCTCTATTTAAAAAAAAAGTTATAAAAAGTTTTGAAACTTAATCTTTCAAAAACCAAAAAGTCTCTGCTTTGTTCTTTTTCTCTTCAATTCAAACCTGACCTTCTATCACTGCCTCGCTCAAGTCCCTCTACTCAAATACAGGAATTTGCGTTTTTATTTAACGCCCCCCTTTATCTTACCAGCTATAGCCCCGGCAGCAACAGTAGATGTTACGGGAGATTTTCTCTCGCTGATGTTGGCCAAGAAGGAGAAGAGCAGGCCATCCTGCGCCATGGCAAGGATGATACGAGGTAGGGGGAACATGGAACCCAACAGACTGGGGTAAAGGTGGGGGGAGGGCATCATATTGTGATGGCAGCGGTTTGGTGTAACGTGAGGGACAAGGGGGAAAGAAGAATTAGGAAAGGTCAGCGAGTACCAAGGGAAGATTCAGAGAAAGTAGACGTATGTGGGTGGAAAGATCTGGGGGTTAAAGAACATGCTGCAGCGTGCCAGACTGGCAACACTGTTGAAGAACAACATGCTGGGACAAGGATACTCTGATGTCAGCATGTAAAATTTGGCCCCCAGTATGACTGCATGTTTTGCACATGCTGTTACTGTCAGTTTTAGTCCACGTACCATGCGGTTTAGTTTGGATTAGTGCTGGTGCACATCTCCTTCTCAAGATGCAAGTTAGAAAATATGTCTCAAGTTTCCCAACAGAAAAAACAATGGAAGACTTATAGTATAGACACAATAACCTTGACTCCCTCAGCCAACTAAACAGAGACCTGGCTATGTAAAACACTTAATAATTAGTTTTTAATGCTAACGCATGTTAGTATCTCACCTGCCAGAGAGGAAGTGACAAAAGTTGCATTTAGTGGGGTTTTGGTGCAGGAGTTGACCCTGGCCAAGGACTTTGATAACAGCCCATCATCAGCCATAGCCATGATCACACGAGGAACAGGGTACAGACAACCCAGCAAGCTAACATGGGGGGAAGGGCGTACCAAAATATAAAGTATCCACAGGAGCAACCATGTGAAACATGCATAAGCAAAGACAACAGCACACATATGCAAGGAGCATTACATTCAACATAGATACAGCAGATTAAGACAAAAGAAAAAAAACACAGAACACAGGATACTTAAATATGTTGTGCATACATTTTAAGTTAGGAACACATGTGCAACACTTTGTAATGTAACTTTGTAATATGTAAATAACAATTTAATGCAATGTTTTGCAGATCTTATGCACCCATATTTTATTCAAAATAAAACGTGAAAAAAATCAATGTTTAAACTGAGAAAATGTACCATTAAAACAAAGATACTAGCTCATTTTTACATTTAATATTAGCTGAATTTAATATGTCTTAGTATAGATGGGACAGGGCCATGCTGTTTGCCACTGTGTGGCATCCTCTCTTCTTTTAACAACAGTCTCGAAACATTCGAGAACTGAGGAGATCAGCTGCTGAACCTTTGAAAGAGGAATGTTATCTCACTCTTATCTGATTTGAGCTGTTCAACAGCCCTGGGTCTTGTTTATCGTATTTTTCACTACACGTTTATTTTCAATTCATTTGATTTTTATAGCACCAATTCATAAAAACAGCGCCTCAAGACTCTTTATACTGAAAGATATGGACCTTACAATAATACCAAGTGCTTGCTCAAATACCTTTCAGCAAGCACTTGGTGACAGTGGGAAGGAAAAGCTCCCTTTTAACAGTAAGAAACCCTCTGGCAGAACCAGGCTCAGGGAGCGACAGCCATCCGCCACGACCTTTTTGTGATGATAGGAGAAAAAATATTTCATGTAAATCTTTTCAGCTGGTGAAAGGTCTGGACTCCAAGTAGGCCCTTTGAGCACCCTCTGCTACTATGAAACCATGCAGTTCTAAGTGTTTCAAGAAGTGGTTTAACACAGTCTTGCTGAGATATGCAGCATATGTCACTATAAAACCCCAATGTACTAATGCACTAATGCATCCCCTTAAAATCAGAGATGCATACTTTTGGACACAGCGATGACAACATGCATAGTCTCTCTCCTCACTAGTCCAGAGGACACGGAGTCCAAGTTTACCTAAGGGAATTTCAAATTGCATTTCACTGGACCACAGCATGTTCATAAATAGTTTCTTCTCTGCATGATAGAGCTTTAACCTTTGTGAATCATGCCTGGTTTTAATGCGGTGTTGCCCGAGGGGCCGAAGCACATGAGCTTCCAATATTGATTTCTGGCTATTGCCTTTAGTGCAGCAATTAACCATTTAAGATAATATCAAAATGTTCTTTTTCAGCTGTTTGTTGCACCCATGCCCAGTCTGGTGCCATCAAATTCAAAATTATCATTGTATCGTAATTTTTATCATGAAATAGTAAAATACTCAGTTTAAACATTTGATGTGTTTTCTATGTTCTATCATGAATAAAATATTGGTTGATTGTTGCTATTATTAATTGCAAAAATTAAAGTGATTAGAAACTAATTGTTAGTAAAAAAAAAAGTCACCTGCCTTAGCCTTTCTGAGTCCCTGTTACATAATCGCCTTCACACACTGATGGTGCAGCTATATTCTCAGCAGCATGTTTTATTTTTAGTTAAGGCATCAAATTCTTTCCGAAGTTAAATATACACTCTCGCTCAGAAACACAAACATAAATATATGTGTGTGTGTGTAGTTATCTGAGACAGAACCGTGTACACAACTGCGCATTTAAAATGAATGATAGTCTTTGGTTACGCTCCAGAAAGCAGATGTAGTGAAGATTCTGAGTTTGCTAATCCTGAAATAGGGGAAATTCTGGATCTTCTGTTCCAAAAAACAGGAGCTTAAACTCTGAGTTAGTTACTGACTCCTGCCCTCCTGCTGCAGCTGTAGCAGCTGAGTGACAGTGTTTCATTTCCCCATTCAAAACATCTATATTTTGATAGGATTCCAGTTTGATTTTTTTTAAAGGAAAATTGCAGTTGGCTAATGATGACTGAGTGGACAATGCTGAATAAATGTCATAGTCCACAAGGAACAAATTTATATTCCTCAGCCTAATAGAATATCTACCGGTATTCACAGTTGCTTATCTTAGTGGTAATCAGTTCAAAGTTTACTCAGAACAAGATCTAGTACATGTGCATTGTGCTTCTAAGTTCAAATCTCTTACCTTGTAGACAGAGCGCAAAGAGAGCCTACAGCTACGGCATATTTCGCGCCCCCCCAGCCCACATAATTAAAAGCTGTAGGCAGAGGGCTGTTGCTGTCCAGCAGGTAGTATGGCATCATGAGGGTGAGAGCACCAGAAACGCTGAAGTAGATCACAAAGCAGATGAGCAATGAGGATACGATACCAAAAGGAATGGCTCGCTGGGGGTTCTTCACCTCTTCACCTAGGACATATATAATATATAGACACAGTTAAGAGCCAAGATATGCAAATCTGCTTCTGTATGACTTCAACGGGTGCAGAAATATCTTCAGGTAATGTGCCATTTTTTGCTTATATTTATATTTGAAAAACATCGTCAGAAGACAGAAATTCTTACTTTCAGCGTTTGAACATGAGGCAGAAAAGTGAATATGTGAAAATTCAGTGGAACGAAAACACAGAACACAGTACAAACTCTAGTGTTGGATGGATGATGGATGGATATTCAGATTTTGGAGGAGTTTTATGCTTTCATCTGAGAATTGTCCATTTGAATGCAGGGTGCAGGCACTGTATTCAGAAAGGTAACATAATTTACAGAAGTGCTGCAGTTGCATCGAGAAGTGCATGCAAAGTTTTGTGGAAATTAACTGAATGCTAAGTGGTTGACTGAACCTGTAAATAGCAGTGAAATTACTTTACCTTCTTAGTTATTTCCTAAATCGTCCCATCGTCTGCTATACAGCTATGTCTTTGTTACTAGCCACTCCCAATTCATTGCAAGGTTTGAAGATATTAGCTTATTTTTTGGGGGGAGCCACCATGCTGAGGGGCCTAACTGCTCAGCTGCAGGTGATTATGTAGGAAGGCCTTGCTGTGTAATAAAACCACATTACGGTGATGGAGCGAGTGCATAAGACGCACAGTTACGTGTCAAAGCAGGCCCAAAGTACTGTAAAATAAAAGAGCTCTGAAACGTGACGGAGACAACTGATGTGTGGATGATATGTGTGTGTGTGTGTCAAGGGGAAATGGAGTATGGCTTCATGCCACCTTAACTCTTACTGCCATACACACACACACATGCAAAAAGATCATTGTGAGTTTGTGTTATGTCTGACAATCGTAGTTTAAGGCTAACTGGTCAGCTTGCCAGCCAGTTAAAATTCAGGAAACCTATGGGTGGGAAAAACCTTGTAACATGTATAAAGAAACAAGGCTGTTCACAAACTCTGCAAAACTCAGGGAAAAACCTCTGGAATGCCCTCTTCCAAAACCCTGTTTGTTCCCCCCTAACCTGAGTAGCAGTCTTTTGGCCGTCAGCCAATAGCAGAAATGAGTCAAACGCAGTAAAGTGCATCTTTAATTTCTCTCTTGCCCCCCTGTTATGTAATACTTCTGGATGTTTAGGAAAGCTCGGGGCTGAAACGGTTCCAAAAAGATTGAGTTACATTCCCCCCTCTCTCCCTGAAAATGGAAACACACCCACGAGGCCTTCAAAGGGAGATGTATGTGAAACTGCGAGACGTGAAGCAGAGGGAGTCAAAAACAGAAGGTCGACAGAGTTTTCAGGTCAGATCAGCACTAACCTGTGGTAGCAATGCAGTCAAATCCTACAAACCCATAGAAACAGGTAGCGGCTCCTGACAGGACACCGGTGAATCCAAATGGCATGAAGCCGCCGATTCCTAAACTCTCTGCGCTTGGCAGGACGTCTGTCACACTAAACCAGAGGAATATAAATAATATGAAATATAGTTCTAAAAGAATGTCATCCAGATAAAAACAAAATAGAGTAACAGAGACAGTTAAAGGGAAAGATTCAGCATTGAATATGTCCTTACTTGGTGCTGTTTGTTGTATAACTTGCATGTAGGATCTCTTCAGGGTCTAGCTGCCAGTTTTTAATATTGCCTTTGACGAATCCAGAGATCACCATGAACACCAAGACTAGGACATTGATACAAGTGAAGACCTTGTTCACCATTGCTGATTCTTTGACCCCAAATGCCAGCAGACCTTAGAATCGCAAAGGACAAAGAAATGGAAAATGAAAAATGTCTTGGGAAAATGTGTTAAGTGTAATATTAAATGCTTTCTATGTCTTCTTACTTGTAAGAATAATTATGATGAAAGCACCAAATATGTCAGGATACTCTGCCAGTGCTCCTGGTACATTCAGGGCCATGTACTGTCTGCAGAACTGCCCTATGGGGTTCCCTATCAACTCATCAAAGGTGGCGCTCCATGCACGAGCCACGCTGGAGGCACCTGAGACCAAGAAAAAAACATTCTTGAAGACAAATTTCTTCCTACACATGACCTTTTTTTGCACATGTCGAGGAGCGTGTCAGGTTACATTTCACTGTGTGTTATACTTGTATAACTATGCATGTGACAAATAAAGAACCTTGAACCTTGAACCTTGAACCTTAAACTAGACGAAACAGAAACAATAAAGCAGTGGTGCTTTATGCTTACCAATGACGTAGGAAAGAATGAGATTCCATCCAGTGATGAAGGCCCACAGCTCCCCTACAGTCACATAGGAGTACAGATAAGCCGAGCCTGTTTTGGGAACACGGGCTCCAAACTCAGCGTAGCAAAGCCCGGCTAACACTGAGGCTATAGCTGCTATCAGGAATGACAGCACAATAGCAGGACCTGTGGAAGGTGGTGGGAATCATATGATTAAAAACTTTCAGGTTTTTCCTCAATACACATGTTTTCACTATCAAAAGTAATGTTACTTGCCTGAATTCTCTCTTGCAACAGCACCAGCAAGCACATAAACACCAGCACCCAATGTACTGCCCACACCGAGGGCTACCAGGTCAAAGGTGTTGAGACATCGGCACAGACGGGAGTCCTCGGAGTTAGAGTTTACCACCTTCACCCTCATCAGCTGCTTCCTGAAAGTGGAAGCAGCGTGCAGAAGGCTCTTTATAGCCATGGATCACACTCTGGTCTCAGCAAAAGTCAGGGTTTAGGGGTTCAGAGGTCACAACCTAAAGATGAAAGACAGTAAGTTTAAAAAACACACTTAGTTTTTCATCTCCCCTGTTTCAACAAAGGACTTCGAATCATTTCTGACAATAGCTAAGGAAGCTCATTAAAGTGCGTTACTCATTGCAGAAAATAAACTAAAAGTATCTGCCAGGATTGTTACTGTTTAGTCCATGTTTGGATCATACAGCTAAGTCATTTGCACAAGATAAACACAAGTAACAGAGAGTAGCAGCCTGACAAGTATCCAGACACCTTGTCAGATTACAGTGACCTAAGGATATGAACACGAGAGGTCATGCGGACAGTGCAACAGTTTTGCCACAGCTCACGGAAACTTCCACCCAAGGACAAGCTGATGTGAGAACACTGTCGTCGCACTTACCTCTGAGAATAATCAGGCTCACATTCAATTTTCCAGCCTAGCACATCACACGTTAATTATGAATTACACTGTATAAAGATGTCTAATAAATGAGCTTGTATCCAAACCAAGCAAAATTACACACATATATCTAAAGCCGACTTAGACGACGCTGTAAAATATAGCATATGTAAATAGAAATATAATATCACATGCAACCAGCCACATTTTAGGGAATAAATGAAAATAACTGCTCAGGACAAAAACCACTGTACAGATATTTTCATGTCACTGAACTAAAAAACAAAACAAAGAAAAAACAAACAAACATAGAATCTTTGAAAAAAGGCAAGAAAATACAATAACTCATATTTACATTAAACAAATGGGGAAAATTTAGTAATGTGCTGGCACAATGAAATGATTCTATTCCTTGTTGCATTAAGCTGTCCACCATTATCAAACTGAAACTGCTACAGAAGTCACACCTGCAGCAGTGTAGAGGTCACTATAGTTTGCATGTTGTCAGTGATTATAAATGATGATACACGTTCAACGGTAAGCTCGATGGCCATTCATTCGATTTTCACAGGTGACTGCCTCTTCTATTTTCCACTATTAAGGGCCTAGATAATGAACATATGCCTTTTGATTAGATGCACACCAATTGGCCCTTTATTAGTTAAATGAGAAAATCAAATGTTAATATTTTCCTGGTAGATTCTGACATTTACAGACCAAACAGTTGATAGAGAATATAATCAAAAGCGAAGATAAGTGTTAGTTCCAGCCTTCAATTACAGAATTGATATATCTGATTCATATACTGCATGACATAAAAAACTAGCATTTTTTCAAAGTAAAATGTGACTTCAGGTTGCCATTTCTCCTTAATGCATGCCATGTATTAACCTTATATTATTTCACTCATTCAGCAAATGAAAGTGAATGGTTAACGTGTATAGACATGCAGAAAAGTAACAATGCGCAAGTAAAAGTTGAGAAATGATATGCTTTATTCATCTTAAGAACAACCATTGTACAAATAATCTATTAAATCTGGACTAAACCAGAAGCACTAATACTGCATACTGCTTTGATTATCACAGCATTACACATGCTGCATCTGTCTATGATCTCGGAAGCTCATAAATACAAATTTGTAATAAAAATCCAATTTAGTGTAAAGATTTTAAAAAATGTTCTGGTGCAGTCATAAAATCCTTGCAGAAAAAAAAAATAAACAAACCAATGAAAGTGACCTATATATATCACACAACCCCTGACTGACTTGAGTATACGGGTCAGTCTGGGGTCACAACTTTCTGTCGAAAAATCTACATTTTGTCAGATTTTGTTCAAATTGAATGAAATCTGATCATTCAAAACAAACTAAAATACGCCTTCTGAACCTTATGTCAAAGTAACCTGTTCGTTGTGAAGGCAGAAAAAGACAGAACAGAGTACTTACTCAAACACACCTACAGGTACACTTCAGCGCTCGACCTAACAACTCCTGATGAAATGATAAGCGACGACAGAAGGATTAAACTGTGCATTTGTTAACTTTTCTTTAAGCTGCTGTGAAGACTGTGGGGCTTTGGACAGTAGGCGATCTGAAATAGAATCTAGAAGAATCACATGGCTTGGCTATTCCAAGCAGTGGGCACACATGCACACATGTGCAGACTTAATTCCTGCAGACTTCGGATGACTTAATAAATGCATTTCTACCAGAAGAACTCTTGTACATAGACTAATATAACAGCAGCATTGTACTTGCATATTACATTTACAACAGTATGCAATATAAAGCATGGTCCCTTGTAAGACACATTAAAAAGTATTTGGCAGGGTACTTTGGATAATATGTTAAAGAAGTGGAAGGGAGGAACTGAACAGAAAAGGGGTGTAAGCCCTTTCAACCAATGAAGTTAGACCATAAATATGACACTTCTGGACATTTGGAAAATGGCTGGCTTGAAGAAGACTTAATAGTCATTCCATAAATAGCCTTAGTTGTTATTGTAGAGTCTTTACCTTACAATATAAAGTTCCTTGAGGTGACTGAGTTTGGAAAGAAACGCGTCTGGACTTCTTTACGTTTTTTGAAGCTGTTTCACTTCTCATCCGAGGAGCTTTTTCAGCTCTAAGAGCAATTGGTGGAGAGTCCCAGATTTTTAGCCCCTATTGGGAGTGTCCCTAAGAGGGTCCTGGACACTTAAAAATCTGTCAAATTTGATATCTCGGGTGTGGGGTTAAAATTACTTAACTGAAGCTTTAAAAGAGCTTAATGTGATTGGTAGGCCTGAAAATTGCCTTTAATGAAATAATACATAAATGAATACATAAAAAATAAAGTATTCAGGAACACCACAAACAAAATGGGCAAGTGGGGTGCGTTAACCTTAATAGACAGAGCATGAGAAAACAGTGAGCAAAAGTATCCAAGGCAGTAATCAAATATAAAAGCACAAACACTGAGCAGACATCTCTGTCGATCATTGAAAACAATCAAAACGGCCCCTGGGAATGCTAATTGAGCTTTCTCAATAGCAGATGAATGATTCTATGTCCAAAAACAGCTGGAAGAATACCAGAAGCGAAGAACTGTTTATAATTAAAAGAGTCAACTGGTATCTGTTTAACCCC
>NW_005187581.1:1081789-1083848 GCF_000239375.1 Pundamilia nyererei
AATAATAATGATGATGATGATGATAATAATAATACAGGATTTAACTAAATAGGTTTATTTTTGACAATGACAGCTTCTATTCATCTGTACAGTACAGTGAATGGCTGAGCACAGGTGCTAAATCCATTCAGTCCAGTGTGAAGGGCATTAGCATGGAAGAGGATGGATTATTGATTTAGTCATCTGTTTTCCTGTTTTTTTCATTTCATTGGAGGAAGAAATGTAAGTGTAGATATGGGACCAGACATTCCAGACTAGATTTAAATATTACAAAGGTCGAAATTGGACACTTTGTGCTATTCTGTTTTAAAACTACTAGCTAACTATAAGTGTGGGTAAGAATTAACAACAGGCCTAATGTTTCCTGTGCTGGCTTCTGTTAATGAATTTGAAACTTTTATCTGATAAAATAAAGACATTTCTGTCTGAACGTAGCATGTCACTGTGGAAATAGCTAACGCTAGCAATGCTGGATAAAGTTAATGCTGTCAGCTTGATGAGGGCTAACACAGAGGTGGTCGAGGAAAAAAAGCGTAGCATTAACTATGGGACTGTGTTGGTATTAAATTTAGTAGCATTAGCTTTGCAAAGGTTAGACTGCAGCAGGTCTGCTGTTGTTTTCCATAGCCGTTAGCGATAACATCTTAAGCGCACAGGCTGCTAACTACATGTATAAAACTAGCTACAACTAGTTGTTTGACTGTATTTTAACCATGCAAATGTTTGCATGAAACAATATCAGCCTTCATTTATTGACATGTATGCTAATTGTGCACAGTTGCGCCAATGAAGAAGCTTTATTTCGCACAAACGTAGACAGGGGCGGCGCATGGAGCTGCGTAAAAGACAGGGTCCCTCTTCTGAAATCTCGGCACGCCTTTCTCCATCAGCTGAATCTGCTAAAGCGGCAGGTTTGATTAGAACTAGAAAGGCAACTCTGGAAGAAGTGTTTGGGAGGACTGGAGACAAACAAGGTAAATTTTCTAAACTGACATCTGTAGCTTCAGTAAGTTTTTGAGAGCAAATTTAAGAACCTACTTTTTTCCATAACACTGGAGTTATCAACTAGCTGTTGCAAACTCCATGACAAGTGTGTATGTTTCAGTGTACTGAAGAGGATCAAATAATTTACTCTAAATTTACTCTACAGTAAAGGCAATGACTGAGCTGCCAACTAAGCGGGGTTTCCCTGGACCACCACCTGCCAACAACGGGCAACAACCTTCTTCAAGAAGGTAAGCGTGCCATCTCTCTCCCTCCCTCCTCTGTTTGTCTCCTCCGTTAAAAAAGCATCTCACGGGCAGTTCCTTCAGCTTCCCTGATGCTCGCCTCTCTTCTCTATTGACATTTTAATAGTTCATTGTTAACACGATGTCTGACCCGGTATGTTGCCGCATCGGCATTCCGTTTGCTGCAATCGCAAAAATGCGCACATGGCTGGAGGAAGTTTTTCGTGATAGCTGTTAATAGAATCATTTATATACAAGGAGGAGGAAAAGTTTGTTTAAAAAAATACTATTTCACTATATAAACCTGAAGTCAGTGTCTACCAGCTGGCCTGTATGTGTGGAAAGAAAGAAAAAATTATTTAACGTCACATCTCGAGTTATCCGCAGTTCAATTAAGACAGGGGTTTTAGGCCATGTGCGTAAATGCGCACCAGGCTGTGTGAGGCTGTGGGCAGTATTAACGTCTGGTTTTTGGATGTTATATTCGGACATTAATCTAGCACCATTACAAAGTAACATTAACGAGTGCATTTTAGACAAACATTTCGATAATTATATATAATAGGGCTGATCGAGGGAAGTAACTTGAAAATGTCTCTGTGTGCGCGCACAGCGGGGAAAAGATAGCTTTCCCAGGTGTCAAAATTTCTGTTGACATTCTGTCTATTCTGTCTAAAAGTCTGATAACCAATCAGCTCGTTGAACAAGTGGATTTGGCTGCATGTAAAACAGGCTGCGTGAAGAACCACGATCGGGTTCGTCTCTCCCTCCTGCTGAAGCTACTGATTTTCAGTTCGGCTCCATCATCAAAATCCTAGTATTACTAAAGA
>NW_005187581.1:1084388-1114815 GCF_000239375.1 Pundamilia nyererei
GAGGAATTTCGGCCACTCGTCTTTGCAGAATTGATTTTGAGTTAGCTATGATGGAGGCTTTTCCTGTATAAACAGCCTGTTTAAGGTCTCACCATAGCATCTCATTGTGATGTAAGAATTTGACTAGACCACTCCAAAACCTTCCTTTTGTTTATGAGTGTGTGTGTGTGTTTTTTTTTTAAATCATTCAGAAGTGAACTTGTTGATGCATATCTCAGATACCCAGGAAAATACTCAGTACTGTTTTACCAGTATCCCACAGGGAAAATATTTAACCTGTCCTGCAACAACAGAAGTAATGTCAAAGAAATCCTTTCTTGAAAAAATGTAACCTGTTAACTTTCAGTTAGATTTAACAAAATAAGTACCTATTTAAGATTGAGTTAATTTAAGAGGTTTTATTCATTTTACAAGTTATTTCGGTACAGATCGTGAAGGTAAAATATATTTGAGAACCTCCTAACAAACAGAGGGTACAACAAACAACACAATACCTAACACGTGGAAATAATTAAATTATTGTAGGAGAAGAAATTAAGATAAAAGCTACAAATGAAAGTTGGATGTGGTATTAGTAACAGATACAGCCACTTCAAATGCCCGCCTCATTCCTGACAGGACCATGACCTGTCCCAAGCAGCATTTATGAAAACCAGTGGTAATGTCTTGTACATCCACCAGGGGGCACTAATGGAAGTTGATTCACTTCCAGCTTTCTACACATGTATCAATGCAAAATATAAATGCAAACTGATTACTGGTTGGTCCTGTCAGAGAAGAGCGTATTTTAGATGTGGTACAATAATAATTACATATATTAGCTAGTTATGTAGTCTTATAATATATGGATTGCATCATTTTTATATGCAGTAAATTGCTCGCTGTTAACCACCTGTTTTTCTTTTAATTCTCCTTCCACACTCTGCACATTTCTGATAAATCACTGCGGTAATTTTAACAACTTTTACAGACAGGTAGGCAGAGGGCAGACCGACATTAGCATCACAGCAGATTCCTTTGTCACACATTAGGTGATTCATCAAACAGCTCTCTGAACAACCACAGAAGGGCAGCAACTTCCAAACCCCACGCAAATATCCTGTCAGTGCTGGTTGTGATTTTAAAACTTGTAAACGGTGTTCCAGGAATCATTGATAGAAAGTATTTATAGAACACTGTTATAAAAACAGTCACCTTCTTTGTATTTTCCCGAACTATAGGGAGGGATTTTTGCTTTTCTCATTTTAGTGCTTGTTGTTAAGCTGCCGCGCTTCATTTGCATATCGTCACCACTTAATGATGTGAAACAGACAAGCAGCACCCTCCCCCCCCAGCTCTGCCTGTCTGTGAAGCCTTCTTATTCAATGCCAATTATGTGTTTTGTCCTTCAATAAAATTAATCAAAAACGATTTTTAGATTACTTACATTACTGTAAAAATCCCATTTTAAAAGTATGCAGTCCAGAGTTTGTTACTGTTGTTAATACATTTGCAAACTTTGTAACATCATGGTAGATTTATACCAGAGTGTAACCCAAAACGATGCAGAAGTCATTTCAACTTGCAATGATCTGACAAACCAGAACATGCCTGTTTAGTGTATTAAGGTCAGAGAAGGTCAGTCACAGAAACAGTTTTCAGCGCAGCGTTCATGAAACCCCCGACATCAGAAAGTCAGGTTTTTTTTTACTCTTGTGGTAACTGTGAGAGCATGTGCTGCTCTCCTTGAAACAAACTGAAGGTTTCAACAGAAAGAACAAAAGCTCACTATCAAGTGGGAAAATCTTAAATATATGGAATTCACATAGTAGTATAGACTCCATTTTTTGCCAGTCTTCTAATGCCCCGCTTTCAGGAAGGCACCGTGAGGTTGCTTTGTTTGTTTGCTCACATTTTCAAAGACCCAGCCCAGCCCTCATAAACAGCCTAAACAGCTGATAAGAGTTACACACCTACACACATCTATCAAGTTAACACAGGTGGAATACACTTGGATTTGGATGGTTGCAAGGTTAAAACAGAACTTGAAGAAACATTCCACCCTAAGGTACAAAACAATTATAAGGCAAAGACATTTATAAAAATAATACTGAGAAAATCATCGGACTGAAAGCAGCAATATTGAGTGGCTGTATCTGTATACTAAGCTAAACTAGTTATAATAAAATAAAGACAATATAAAAAAACAGACGGCTAACTGTGAACGATTGAACTGGTCACTGTCCGCATTTTAAAACGGAGCTGGCTACAACAACATAAGAACCTCAGTTTAAAAATAGAGTCAAAGTAGAAAAGTTAAAGTTAAAGTCATCTTTTCCACATCTAATTTTATTAAAAACAATATAGTTCTTGTTTTTATAGTCTCTCCAGATAGCACAAGAAACTTTAGAGTGAAGACTTGGTTAGCTGTGTGTGTGTGAGAGAGGGAATAAAGCAAAAAGAGAAAGCTCTCATTTAAATTAGAGCAAATTCCAATGAAAATCTGCCTTGAAACATTTGATAATGTTATGGTGTGCACTGTACCGTTTGAAGTACAGGGTTCACTCAGCCATCAGAGCTATAATCTGTTCAAATAAACACCCAACATAATCACTAAATGCAGAATTCTACAGATACATTTTATGCATACACAGAAAAGCACTAAGTGATGCCTGTCCAGCAGAATTAGGAAGACACCCACTGATAATTAGACTGAATTAAATAAAGTAAAACATTTTTGATCACCATAAGTCCAGCTCCTAAGACACACTCCATTCTAAAGCCCTCTAAACCCAAAGAATGAGCCTGACTGGTCTCACAAAAACACTGCTTTCCAAACACCAGCCAGCTAATTATAACAAAATGCAAATAAATGTATGTAAGAAAAACAGTCAGAGATAGAAAGTAGAGACAGCTCTTAACGCAAGGACACAGAACATGCGATCAGTGTTTGACTGGTCAGTTTGAAACAAAGACACATTTCCTCCTAGATTGGAAGTCATTCAATGAAGTAAGGAACACTTACTTAAACCACTTCACTTCTGTAATTCCAAATTTCCACGAGCTAAGCAACATTTCAAAATAAAAGTATATTCCCAGGAGAAGGACACAGGGCATGACTGGCTGCCTGATATATGTCAACATGCCACCACCCAAGGGACAGTGAATGACCTACACACCCACACAGACACACAAACTCAAACATGCACATGCGCACACAGGCATATAATAAATGTATGTATTTATTTATTTATATATGTGTGTGTGTGTTCTGTTTTTCCATTATTGTGATACGTCATTATCGGTATCACCATCGCCCGCCTCTGGTGGTACTCGATATCTTAATAACCATTTATACACATATTTACTAAAGCTGGACTTGCTTATATTTTTCACACTGCTTTGATAAGTCAAAGTCAAAATCCAGTTGCAACTTGCTTCATCTTAACTGTGATGGTATAAACAGAAGCTACACATTGTTTAGGGAAAATGTGAGCTCATGCTGGTCTGAGCTGAAGCTATCTAGATAATGAACATATGTCCTTTTCTAGAGGAAACAAATGTAAATATAAAACAAACTCACTGCAGTAATAGCAAACAGTACTGTGCATGTGAGAGATTGGGTTTCCTTGTTGACATGACAGCCTTAAAGTTTCAGAAAGTTTTCATATTGACTTAAATGGGATGGGATTTAACACCTTAGGATGAGGTATTTTTCTCATTCTCATTGCAGTGCCTTTGCTTTCACCACCACCTGTGGTTTTACAGTACAAAACAGTACTTCAAGTCTTACTGCCACCCTTTTCCCTACATACATTACAGGCCATTGTTAGATAAGTTCAATTGCAGCTCCGATAGATTCAGATCTAGCAGTTTCCAGGATTTATTATTCATTTTTAATAGTTTTGGCTACTGACCATGTGCTTTAAGTAGCTCATTATTGTAGTGTTGCATTAAAACAAACTTCTTTCAGTAGGATACAAGTGCAGGAAAAAGGAAATTCTAAATGGTTGCAGAGAGACCACTGGGTGCTCCTAATTTTATGTAGGAAAACACATTTCTCCCCCAGAAAATCATTCCAAGCTGGGGTACAGTACTACTAAGTTATCAGTTCGGTAGTACTTGATCACTTTCCTGCATTTGTGACACAGAAATGATAACATTACAACAGTAGTATTTTACCTTAATGCAGCAGCTGGGCAAAATGTATCTAAGGTATTGGATGCTTCCCTGCGAAGCCTAATAAGATGAAGCTGTAGAACCCCACAACACAGTCTCCCACAATGGTGAAAGTTTGATCTTTGGATGCAGTGAGGAGTTTCGGGGTTACTCTATTTAACGCATTGAGATGGAGGAGGAGATAGAGGTGCAAACACGCAGCCCCGCCTGCTCATTACTATTAGCCATTACTATGATGCTATAACCTTCTGGCTTAAACTACACTAGATGATTAAGTCACACACCTGACAACTGTTGAAATCAATAACCAGAAATTCACGTGTCTGGAAATTGGTAGTCTGCAATTTTGGAGGGCACAACTGCTCCAGTTAACTTCCAAGTCAAAAAGATAAGAAACATACATTTAAAAAAAACATATAACGAGTAAATTATAGCCATTTTATGGATGATTTGCTGTTTCCAGAGGATCAAAGGTAATTGACTGATTAGTGGTTGGCTGTGTGAGGCTTATTCTCTCGATATTTCATTGCAATAATAAGGAAATAGTTGGACTTGTATTTGGCAGCTGTTCACTGGAATTTCTGATATGCTAAAAGTTGAAAGACCTGTGTGGGCAAGGGAGAAGGTCATAATTAGACATTAGCCTAAAGATAGGCAAGTTAGACTTTGCTAGAAAACATGTAAAAGAGGCCACACATTCATCTATCCATCTCCTTCATCCATCCTCTTCTGGTTGTCTGCTTATTATGGAAGCAATGCTATGGCATGTGCATCTACGGCTGCCAGCTGCGAGTGTGTATTAATGATGTGACTGCCAATAGAAGCAGCAGGATGAATTGTGATGTGCACAGGGCTGAAGCATCCTGCTAAAAAAAACCAAGAGACTTGGTTTATTAAGCCAAAGATATTATTCAAAATTCTTCTATTTGTGCTGCCCACAGGCTGCAGATAGTAAAGCTAGTAGCTAAATCTGGTACAACCTTTTCTCTTAGGAGATTAAAGTTTTTCTTTTGTTTGTACATGGCCCCTGACAAATAAAGTGGAAATGAAATGAAACAAACATGAAAAAGGTTAGTCAGGTCAATAAACGATGCTGATCATTCATGTTTGTGTCAATAACTTCTATGCATTATTAGGCTGTGCATTTGAAATATTGTCAGCATGTGGTATAACAGAGGCGTCGTTTTGAGGTGAATGAACAGCAAAGTAAAAACACAAAACCTCATGTCAGTATGGATGGATTTACAACAATATTATTTTAACTTTAAATCTAATGCTTTAAAAGCGCACAAAAAGCATTCTCAGTAACAACTGAATGATTTTTCAGTTTACTACCAGCTGCAAAAAATACCAAGTAGCAAACCAACTGTTAATAAGTAAAAGAAATAAATGAGCAACAGCAGATAGTATCTCTTTAAAAACTGGGTTGGCATATCTATAGCACAAGCAAAACTTAAGCTGAGAAACTATTCTGACCGCAGGATAATGATTAACGTTTTGTACCCAGTGTTATATTTCCTTAAAGTAGAAATATATCGGTGCAAGTCCCTGCACCAGTCATTTTCTGGTTTAAACTTCTTCCTTGGAGAACAAATGACATGATATAAAAGAATTATACTTATTTATCTTGCAGCTTTAACTGCTTTTTGGTAGTTTATTTTATAAATTCATATAAAGTAGAGAAGGCTGTCTCATTTTTAATTAGTGTTCATTTGCCTTTCAACTTTCTCCATTCCTGAACTAAATGAACTAATTAGCAGGAGTTGGTGTTATGCTTTCTCCATTTCAGTTTAGCGACACACAATGATTACTGAGGGAGGTTAAAAGGTGAGGGTGAAATTTTAAAAGTGTGAACAAAAGAGATCCATTAAAAACATCGAGCTTGTGGTTTGATATAAATTTGTCCTCTACATCTAGGGCCTCTGGGCTGAGATGAGGGCAAGAATGTAACCTTAGGGATGAGCAGGTACTACAACAGACTATAGTTGTGATTCAAGTTGTAGTTATGCATACAACACACATGAATGTTTTAAGAGCTAGAATAAGTACCCGGCAACACTGTGACAAAGCAACTCAGAGAAGTTCTGAAAATTATGTGTCGATTTTATTTTACCTGTGTTATCTGATTACTTATATTTGCAGCAATATCTTGGTATCATCTTCAGTTCCACACGGTAACATGTTGTGTTTCTTATTGGCTAACCAAGATAGAGGTGGTATGCCCCACAGGGTCACCTTGAACCCGTAAACCTTGTCAGTTGTAACTGAACAATGTGTATTGATAGGTGGCACCACCTCTATGGACAAACAAAGAACAAGATGAGTAATACAGTACAGAATGTTATGTAAGTAAGTCAAACTTGAAGTTAATCTAAACACTTGTAAAAAAAAAAAAAGAAAGAAAAAGAAAAGAAGATGAAAAATAGCCAGCATGGATTTTACCATGTGAGAGGGCGGACCCAAATGCAGGACTCAGGAAACAGGAATGACTCAAACAAAAAAATCTGCTTTAATGTAAAAAGTAAAAGGTATAAAAATGTTGTTACTATAGACATTATCACGCTGGTGAAGTAAACAAAACAGAAGACACAGAGAACAACAGAAAATAAAACAGAAAGACACAACTGAATGGAAGCAAAGGTTAACTTGGCATAAGGGTGGAGAGAAAGACAAGACAGAGGAACACATAAAGATGCAGGGCAATGCAGATCATTACACCAAGGAACACAACAGGGTACTAACCCAGTGTAAACAGTAACTACAACTAAGACGAACCAAAGACTCAGAGGAATACAATAAGTCTTAAGAAGATAATCGAAAAGAGCCACAGAAAATAGACAAAGCTTTTAAACTTGTAAACACAGGGAATTAAATGAAAGCAGCCATTCAACAAATAGTACACTATATATTAACTATAAAGGGACCAATACTTAGTTGAAAATGATGAACTAAATATATCTAAGGCCACAAGGGAAGCAATATTACAAAAGAAACAAAACTTTTCTTTTGAAATATTTTGTCCTTTTAAAAATACAAAGGAAACATTACCTCACAATGTCAAACGTGGGGTCCAAAATGCAGGGATCATGACAGTTCCCCCATTTTCTTAACAGTCCTACTCCCCATACTTTCCTAACAGAGGGCACATACAATATCAAAGTAAGTACTCATAATGCAGAGACGAGTAGGTCTCTGCATTATGATAAACTCTAAAGTTCTTATCCTGCATTAAAAATTCAGAATGTTATTGCTATTATAAGTAATAGAAATTGACAAAGCAACATCAGAGATATTAAGTGAATTGAAATGACTTACTCCTGGAAAATTAGGGTGTGGGAATTGTGGTTTTTCAGTAGCAGCTGAATGATTTTATGTTCAAACAAGTTGGAAAAATATCAGAAGCAAGTCAACTGTTAATAAGTAAAAGAAGGAAATGGGCAGCACCTGGGCATCAGGTAGTAACTCCTTAAACAGGTTGTTTTGGTGGACATATTGTTTTAAAGTCAAACTAAAGTGAAACTATACTTGCGAGAAAGAAAAAAAGAGGCTGGCAACATGCCAGGCTGGCTGGTAATAACTAATAATACTTCTACTCTTCCTCCTCTTTCCTGACGCAGGTAAAAAATACTAATGTTTTTAGGTCAGGTCAGGAATAGCTCATGCTGTTTTTGCACAAAATTAAAAGGAAATAAAAAGAAGGCTGTATTTATTGACATCTCTGGAATCACTTTTATGACTGGTGGTGGTCAATAAAAAGCTACAGAACTCTGAAAGTGATACTGTTTCAGTGTAAAGCGTGACTTATTTCATTGTGATTGGCTAGTCAACTTATAGTTGCAGAGTTTTTGTTGCCAAAGATGAAAAAAAAACCCAGAAAAGCACGACTGCACTTTTGACCTAATAAGCAAAAATGTAACTTTATATTTCAAAGTACTTTATTTGTGTATACTTGTGATATATATAGATTTTTATATATAAACCTGGCCAAGAGCGCAGCAGAGACTGTGACAAATATAAATATATGCCAAGAAAGAAATACACTTGACACAATGTAAAGTGAGTGAACTCACCACCAAGATCATATGCAGTAACATATCAAGAACTTCAAGAGCATATGTTTAACTGTTAGGTTATGTTACATTGACCAAAAGATCTCTTTCATCAACATTTTACAATGAACTTAATTCCACTCATAGTAGATTATTACTCTGTAGATTACTCCAGGAAAAAGTGGAACTCTAAAATATTCAGAGTTAAAGCATAAAAAGTATTCTAGTTATTACAAAGAACGAAAAGTTACAGGTTTCATAAATCCCTACCCACTCAATACAAACCTTCTACCTGGAATCTTATTCTTAGCATTCCTATTTCAGCAACAAATCAATTCCAAAAGCAGGAACACACAATGTCTGAGTGTGTTACTCATAACTGTGATGGGTATAAATAGAAGCCACAAATCAGGTAGAGACACAGTAATGAGGAAATATGAATAAGCCCTTCATGGTGCGGAAGCCTCCATAATCTCAGTGATCCTGGAAAGCTTACACACACATACAAACGCACAGACACACATACTTATTTACTTACTTATTTAAGTGTGTAGGGGTTGCAGATAGACTAACACAGTCAGCAACTTCACCACTAGTGACCCACATTCAGGGGTGCTAAAGTTAGACTGACTCGAGCTGGTCTGAGCTGCAATGGTCTAGATCTGAAAGGTCAGATTACTCTTTCTTTAAATGCCTTTATAACATGAACTCTTGTTGATTATATGTTACTGTATAATGAGCCTCTCTATTTTTCTCAAGAATATAAGCATAAATACAAAAAACTCATTGTGGTAATAGCAAAACAATAGATATTCCACTTTATTTGAGTTTTGTTTTGTTTTTTGCAGAAAAAAGAATAAAATGTCGACTTGACAAGTCAGTACCCAATTAGGAGACAAGTATTTAACTCTTAACACCTTCATACTAACCAAAGCAGGATCTGAATCAGTTTGAAGATGTGTTATGTTTTCCATTATGGTACTTACTGCACAACACCTTTACTTTACTCCTACTTATGGTTTGCAGTCAGATGTTAGTGGCCACTTTCTGCTTTCACTCTAATTTAGATTGCCGAAACTCCACCAAGGCCACACGACACATTCGGGTTCAAGACCTTCTCAATCCTGGGTTTAGGCTGCTTTTAAATAGCAAAATGACCCTGGCTCAGATCCAACCTAGAGATATCATAGGCTCTGTAGTGGATCTGCAAACCAGGTCCAGATCGCAGTCCACCTGCACATCAGGATGGACGCAGAACAGATAAGGATCAAATAATCAGCCCCATCTGGACCGGATCTATTTTGGATTCGTTAGTAGTGACTCATCTTATCAATATTAAAATCTGTCATCCTTCCAGAATTAAACAGAAATTTCTAAAAATGTATCTGACCAAAGTGTAGATAGCTCTATAAATGGTAAATGGACTGTTTCTTATATAAGCTTAACTGCGTTCTAACTAAAACGCTTTGGCGTGCAGACTGGAGCAGCCAAGAATCGGACCACCAATATTCCCATTAGAGGATGAACTGCTTCTCCTGAGCGGCAGCCACCCCAATAAAAGTTAGATATTCCTTATAGCATGTTTGCTTTTACTGATGAAACTTTGCATTCATTAAATACCTAGGTTCAGTGTGGTCACTGTTCCCCAGCTACTTCAGGCCCTCCCAGCTAATGTTTGACTTACAAGTTGGTTTGCTAGCTTGGTCACTGAAAAAAGAGAGGATCTCATCCTGCAGTTGAGCAGCGTCTAACGCCACTGTTTTGGACTGTTGCTAGATGTACTTTATTGATTAATCTAGTTTGGCTTCCCGTGTCTAACAAAGACAAGGTCTGACCATAAAGTATCATTGAGTCCACTAATAAAATGTATTTTCTTTATGTGAAGCAGCAGTAGAATAACAACAAGAACAGCAGCTCACCTTCTTGAACGTCCTCTGTCTACTTTCAGGTTGAAGGTTTTAAGATGTCATGACATATGGCGGCAAGGGAAACATGACTCTCACTGCATCTATAATCACACAAGCAGCAACTTTAACAAACCTCCATTTAAAATATCATAGTGTTAGTTACAGTGTAACCAGTAGGCTTTAATCTTAAAGTCTGCCTAAATGATATACTAAGTACACTTTAGCATACTTGAATGTTCCAGATTTTAAAAACAAAATTTAATTGTTTTTAACGTTTTATGATATAAGAATAAACTTCTCTCCCTCCCGTTTTCTGTCTGGCTTCTTAGCACTAAGCCACAGACCAACTCTGGAAGTAGCAACATCCCATTGCAATTTCTCCAAAAGATGCATTGTCTACTGCTCCTATGGGCTTTGTTTTAAGTGTTAGCAAGTTTCTTGGTTGTTCTTGTGAATCTAATAAGGTAATAAATCTAATAGGGCAATCAAGGAAATGTTGGTCAGCTAAAGTTGCTAAGGCCTTTACAACTTTGGATTATGGCTTGTGCAAAACATTCAATCAATGGAAAAAACAATAAGTGGATTAATCTATAATAAAAATAATCATTAGTGGCAGTCCTAATAAATATTCAAATAAGTTTATTGTCAACAAAGAATGACTTGAGGACTGCAGTTCGACACCCCTGACCTAGTGCATGCAGGCCACATGCAGGCTTATAATGCGTCTGCACCCTTAATGTAAGGCAACCCTTAATGTAACTTTACATGTGCAAATCAGCTCTTAAAATTATTTGGCTGTCAGTACTTAATGCACCTGTTATAATATTAATAAGGTTTTTAATAAGAACATAAAATGAAACATAATGCTGGATTGAAATGTATCTTGTATGAGACTCGCTTTCAGAGCCCCTACACTTTGAAGGTGTGGTTTGTGATGTTGCATGGATACTAGATCTCTATCTTTTGGATTTTGTGCCATGCTTTATTCTGCAGGAGATAACTGGAGGGTAATTAGGTGCATGAGTTTCACCTGGGCCAAATGAGCTCAGCTCTGTGGCTCTAATTTGTTTTATAGGTAAAAACTGTCTTCTCTCATTTGAAATGGCTACTGTTTGAAGTTTTGTACTCTCCAAGAATGAACCTTTAGACATCACCAAATCAATATTTGTGACAGGTCAAAATAACGTTAACTGTAAGACTTATTTATTGAAGTCCAGTGACCTAAAAAAACAGCTTCACCAAACCTTTCCATTTCAGTACTAAAAAACTCCAAGCACTGTAGTATGCAGAACTTGTTCACTCGATATTCATCAAAGTAATTTTTAAGGTGAAACTACTGAGATAAATCAAGGACATTAACTTGCCAAGTATTTAGTTTGCTTTCTGGTTAACTAGCTCATGACAGCAGATGATCGGTTTACAATCACAATGCTTTGTTTCACTTTTTCCTCTAATATCACCTGCTGTTATTATGAAAATTTGTCTACATTGTAAGAAATGAAGTTTTAAATTACTTTTTAAATTTTTGTTTGTTCGTTTTTTAGGATTTTTTTTTCTTTATAACGTTTTTTTCTTTTTAGGTGTTATGATGCCAGAGATGCCCATAAAATTGCCCAGATCAACCGATTACTTCCCATAGGCTGGCACTTAACTGGAGCTTCACGGTACCAGATGATAACTACCCTGGGAGAAGGAGCCTATGGCACGGTTGGAAAATTCATTAGGCTCAATGACATGAAGAGCGTAGCCATCAAAATAGTTAAGACTGATTGCTTCAGAAATGGACTGGCAAACTTGGAGGTAGGAAAGACTTGGCTTGATGCAGTTAATCCAACAATTGTATTTGAAGAAATTCCACTAAAATATTTACTTGAAGCTAAAACTCATATGTTGCCAGGTGGCTGCCCTGCAGAAGTTAAAGTTGTACAAATCTGAAAGGTATAACTTGGTTCAGTTTTACAACGTTCTTACCGATGGGCAAAAATTATGTCTCGAATTCGAGCTTCTGGACAAGAACCTTTATGAATTCATGAAGGAAAGACAATTCCGACCACTCGCTCTAAACTCAGTTAGAGCCATCACCCAGCAGGTGTGTTTAACTGTATTCTCTACATAAATAAAGTTTTTCAGATGGATGCTGATTACATTAATACAAAGGTGTGTGGGGTTTTTTTTGGGGGGGGTTTTTTTAGGTTGCGAAAGCACTGGATCATTTGAAGTCTGTACGTTTGATACATGCAGACCTCAAGCTGGAAAATGTGATGCTTGTCAACCATCAGAAACAACCTTATAGGGTCAAAGTGATTGACTTTAGCTTGGCATGTGAAACCTCCGCTGCCTCGATGGGCTCTTGCATTCAGTCCCGTTCATACCGGTTAGTAGCTGTAACCAAAGTGGCTTTTTCTCTTAAAGGTCAATACTGGATACTCCCCTGCTGTTTCTGTGATGGGCTTCTTGGCTGTATAACTAATCCAGTTGCCACTTTTGTTGTTAATAATTGACAGTTGCTGTTTTTCCTGTTTGTCCTAAATCAGGTCCCCAGAGATTATTCTCGGGGCTCCATTTACAGAGGCCATAGATGTATGGTCTCTGGGCTGCATTGCTGCTAATCTGTACCTTGGCTCCATGCTCTACCCTGGTGAGAATGAATATGAGGTGGTAAGTATAACTAGCGCTTCTCCTTTGAAGAACTTAAAGCTTTATTTAAAGGATTACAACACATTATGTTAAAGTTGTTGGACTCTGAATTTGACCAATTGGTCTGTATTTCCAGATGAGGTACATAGTGGAGACTCAGGGCCAGCCTCCAGGCAAGATCCTCGACAGTGGGCTCAAGACTGCCTTTTATTTCGACAAGCAGTTGTATTTCACCACCAGCACCTGGAAACTCAAGGTTCTTAGTACTTTACAATTTTTTACTTTACAAATTTACAATTTATCAGTGTTGATGAGTTTCCTGTCTTTTCAGACACCTGAGCAGTTTGTCAGTGAGACAGGGATTAAGTTCACTGAGAAAAGGATGATGAAGTTGACCTCTCTTGATGACCTTAAAAACGTAGGTGTTCTTCTTGACTGTTCTATTTTGTATGTTTAAAACTAAATATAGATTTTATTTATAGAATAAATATTTAAACAAAACTCCCAAAAAGAAACAACTTAAAATTCAGAGTTTTTAGGGGCCTTTTCTTTCTTTGATGTTTCAGCTCTGGCTCACACGTCATCAAAATTATACCAGTAAATCCGCAGAAATCTGTGATCTGCTGGTGTTTATCGAGCTGCTTAAAGGAATGCTTCAGCTTGATCCTGAAAGACGGATGACGCCCAGTCAGGTGCTGCAGCACGACTTCACAACACTGCGCCACATATCGCGCTGTACCCCTACAGCTTCGAGTAAGATATTACTTCTCTTTTGAAACACTGGTTCTCCACATACAACACATTTCCACTGTGAGCATATGTTCTGTATCTCGCTTTATGTGGAAAATGTTGTATTCAGATGAGTGAGTCAATAATTTGGTACATGGCTTGATTGTTTTGCAGTGTTAACTCTTGCTTTCAGAAGATGAGCATCTGTCAGTAACGGCTGGTGGTACCTGTGTGCAGGTCTCTGCAGCAACCATCCTCCAGGACAGCCATGCTACCCAGCAAAACCAACCTTGCCCTCGAGCTGAGCACAGCATCCAAGTGAGGCGCCATTCTCACTCTAGGACCACCTGTCCTCCTCTGCAAAATCATCCTCGCCCTCCATCTATGCGCTACAGCCCTTATTCCAGAACAACCCACCTTGCTCAGCAAAATCATCCTTGCCTTCCCGTGTTACACCACTGCTGCTGCTTCAGGACCATCTGTCCTCACCAGCACGATCATCCTCGCTCTCCAACTGTGCGCTACTGGCTCTACTTTACGACCACACACCCTCCCCAACAATAAACACTTTGCTCCCTAGCTCAGCACGGCACCCAGGTGCGGTATCACTGCCTTTACTGCAGGACTACCCATCCTTGCAGCAATATCCTTCTGGCCTTGCAGCTAAACTCCACTGTCTTTACTCTAGGACCACCCATTCTGCTTAGCAATGCCGTCCTCACCCTCCAGCCAAACACTGCACCCCTGCACAAAGTCTAGGACCACAGTGAAGTCCTTAGCAAGACTCACCAAATCAAACCAGAGTCTTAAAAAAAATTTAATGACTGATTAGACAATGTGAGTAAGAGTCTCTGACCAATCTGAAAGATCATTGTGATTTAAAAAGGGTTCCATTGTTGGATGTAGGACAATTATAGCTCACCACAAAGTAAGAATCAGAATACTGTATTAATCCCTAAGCAAATTATGTAGAGAAAGATGAACAATGGGGAAGACTATATTGAGAGGTTGCATAGGAGTGCCAGATGGAACTCTTGAGATTGCAGCATCCACACTTTTAATCACATCTTCCTTATTGAGACTGATCAACGGGACACTGGCTGAGCACAAATGCTGGAGACAGACATTTCTGCTCAGGAGTAAACCAAAAAAAAAAAAACAAATAAAAAAAACAAACATGAAAAATAGACCTGATAGGTTATATGTACCAATCTCTTATAAGAAGAAGTCATAATTAAAAGCAATCTGTTGCCATCATTGCAATAGTCAGGGGGCTTAGGCCATTTAAAATTTGTTTTTCCAATGAATTACTTTATTTTCACTCACATGTTGTTGTATGAAGTACTTATTCTTTATTGTATTTTCTAATAAGTGGAACAATATTAAAACAATAAACTTGTGATTTCTCTAATTTAAGAACCAGCTTCATTTTTTTTATTATTCTAATGCATCATGATGACAGGGTTAGTAATGTTTTCCACAGGTCAGTTTGAGGTTCTTTCATAAAATACATACCCTTGAGACAGCGGGTGCCATTTTGCTGAAAATAGTGAGGGGAGGGAAAGGGGGTGGGGGTGTAGACTTCAAAATAAAAGTGCGTGTGTGTGTGTGTGTGTATGAGAGAGAGAGAGAGAGACACTGGGAAACAACCCAGACTCTCAAGCCAAAAGCCTGCTACAGTAATTGGGGAAAATAAGTAATGTAACTATTGTAGTAATTACAAAAATATCAAACGCTGTCTCTCTGAAGTTCGTCAATAAACGGGGTTTACGATAGCAACAATCTTGCTGCAATTCGTCTATAAATTGCAATTTAAATGAGCTTTACAGTAGCTATGTACTCCCGGACAGCTGTACTGAAAACAAAAGGTTATTGTACAACTGGAAATCGGAGTAATGTCAAACCGGGGCGTCGGTGATTTTAATTTCTACTGTTACTGTCCTCGATCGAGGACAAGAGGAAGACCACCGATTGATAGTTCAGGTTCAGGTCCCACTCACTCCTGGGTTTAGAGCAGTTTTAAAATCCTGCACGGTGCTCCAGATCTTACATGGCAAGAATCCTTGCACGCATCAGGCCACCGTTGGATAACTTAGAGTCACGTGTCCGGGAATTGCAGTTCATTTTGTGTGATTGCATCTTCAAAGGATGCATCACAAGTACCCCCTTAATGTAGAATTAACAGAAGCTTCCTTAACTAGGATACAGTTGCACACAGACACGCTGCAGAAGACGGCAGCACAGACAACCGAGCAGTAAAAATGGGGGTCCGAGTGAAAAGGGCATGTGTTTTACAGCATGGACCCCCTATTCGCTTTACTCAAATGTACACAGGAAAATGCGTCTCCTCAAAGATCCCTAACACTAACTTGGACAGCAGTCAAGCCTGCTATACAGTAGTGTTAAGTGCCCGATCACTTTCATGCAGTCGCTACGTAGCTATTGTAAGCAGTACTTTACCTTAACGGGCATAAGGAGGAGAGGTATTTACAGTTTCCCTGGGAGGCCCGAGAAGAGGAAGCTGTAGAACCCCCAAACTCTTGTCTCACACGACGCTGGTCAGGAAAGTCTCGTCTTTAAATGTAGAAAAGATATATTTAGGTCTTGAGTGGCTATGTCTAGGTAGTTGAGCTAGAGGAGGGGATAGAAAGGCAAAAACAGCTTGTCCCACCCGCTCTTTACTATTGCGCAATCGCCTCCTGGCTGAAGTCAGTAACAAAGTATCATTTTACATAAACAGAGTTGCCAAGAGTGTAGAAACTGGCGGTTTGCAATTTTTTGAAAACGTTTTCCATGTTATCATTTTAAATAAATCAGTGATACCCATTTCCCCCAAGTTTAAAGAGATATTGTAGTTTTAAAAACCCTACGGTGAAGAACACTGGGTGTAAGTTTGGATTGTTCTTTTATGATCATAATACTTACATAAAACACGACATCGTGAGGGACAGTTGTTGCTTAATGGCAGCAAGACAGAATCATTCAAATGTTCATTTTATTTACAGGCAAATAAACGGCTAAAACAGAATTCTTGCAAAGCTGAAAACAAAGCCCTCAGATTCTTAAAGAGCATTTAAACAGAGGTGTGAGGAATACTAACAGGATGAAGCAGGGATCACAGAAAGATCACATCTGGACTGTTAGGAAACAAAAGTTGGATACCATTCTTTGCCTGCGTGCATCTGACCTTTTAGCTCGTATGGCAAAGATGAGTCTGCTGTACAGAGTTGGAGTGAATAGTGTTCATTCAGGAATCAGAGTCTCAAAAAATAATCCATGTCAAGAACTTCTACACATTTAAAATATTGCCAGCAGTGAACAGTCTCTTTGAGCTGACAATACAAGGCCTAATTTCAGCATCAGTATAAACACACCTTTCTATACAATACAATATATACAATATTTACAAGATCTTTTTTTCAGTCACGGTCTCAGTTGTTGAGTTATTAAGCTGGATGACACATCCCTTCTCTGGGAATCCCATTTAGTGATCTGTAATCCGGATGAAAAGTTGCTTCTCCTCTATGATTTGACTTCTAAAAGTGGTTTGATGTCTTTAATCCCATGCTCTGCTGCCACAGCTATGATGTGGTCCAGGGCATTCATTTGGCCCAACATCTTCACAACATCTTTGACCTGCTCCCTGTTGTAAGACATGACATGACATGCACTATGAGCACTACAAAAAATACTCATTACAACACAGCTTAAAAGCACTCATTGTGAAAAAGGAAGAGTTAATATGATAAAACAACACCGACAATGCAATTGTTCCAAAAGCACATTCAATACCATTCTTGCAGATATAGCTATTAGTAAATTCAAGGCGCCAAGTTGTATATACAAAGCCGTGTAGAGGTCCTTACTTTGAAGTGCGCCGCTCAATATCAGACCCGACCAGTGCGCTGCGGTGGATTGAGTTGGCCAGGTGGGTGAGGTAGCGACAGAATGGCTCCAACTGAGGCAACGTCTGCTGGCCCTTCAATCCAGAAAACCAGTGCGATGGCAAGCACTCCACCACCTGAGAAGCACACGAGAACGAATTAAACAATAGCTTTGTGTTATCATGTTCAGCGAGCCACTAATGGTAAAAAGATAACCAACTAACATCTAACACCCCAGCAGAAGGGCCAGTTTTTAATAATCATGCGACTTAAAAATAGCAACTGACCATGTAGTCATAAACAGGTACAACAGACCCCTCCTTCAAAATATTTTGTCTGTGCATGCTCACTCTTTACCACAATGATCTCAGCCAACAAATCTTATTGTATTTTACATGGTTGTAAATAACGAGTATGCAAGGTGGGGAAAAAAATGATGTATCGATCAGTTTGTCACATGAGCAAACTAAAATTACTGCCTTACAGTTTGTGAGCAGTAATTTTTACAGTTTGTAAAATATATCATTTTAAACAAAATTTAATAGGTAGGACCAAAGATTTGTGTCACTAATTCTTATATTACCAAATGTGAAATCTTCTCATCTGCTTTGGAATATCAAGGTTTACAGCACTTTTAAAACAAATCAACTGAAAGCGCAGTTATCAGTTTAAAACTATATATGACAAGTAAAACTACGGTCAGAGAAAAGTTCTAAATTCAGTTTTTCTCAAAAACAAGTGAAGTAGTGATGACTGAGAACCTACACAGACGTAGTGATATCGGTACAATGTTCTCACACATAATATCCGTTCATGATGGATGGAAGGATATTTTGTTAAGTAAAAGAAATCTGCAATGCTCAGTTTAATCTGATTTATCTATTGAATGAAATCCACCCCTACTAAGTGATTACATTTTATCTACCTTTTGGCACTTCTGAATATTTTCCTCCCATGTATCTGTGGTCTGCAGTGCAGAGAGGATATATCGGTTGAGAGTGCTGTCCAAGGCCAAGTCTTTCAGAGAGGACATGGATAAGATACCGTCCCACTGCAGGATGTTGCCCAGCAGCTAAGCATGAAGGAGACAAGAGTTAGACTGGACTCAAAGGCAGCAACACAAAAGTACATAATATCAGTGTGAAGATACTTTGATTATCAGCCCGCTGCAGCTGCTTTTCAAATTATACAGATCTCATTGTGTGATCTCCAACAATCAGGCAAGCTATTCATGTGATGCTATCAGTTCAGCAACTGACTGGAGGAAGTAATTTAAACACACACACACACACAAACAAAACAAAAAGAACACACATTTGCACACATACCTTCACACAGGACCAGAACTGCCTCTGATAGAATAAGTAGGGACCACTGTTCTTGTTCTCCAGGATGCTGAATAAAAGCAAGAGAGATTGCTTTAAGCAGTTTTAAGTGCTTATTGTAAATATAGAAAAAATTCTAAGTGGAATCCAAATGTTAATATTGTTATTAATAAGAACATACTTCTTGGGGTACAGTGGAAGAAAGACATCTTCATCCAGAGTCCTCCTGGTCCGTAAGACAATTGTTTTCAATAGCTCCTAAAAGAAGGGGGGGGAATCAAGGTAATGACAGCAGTTCTTCTAAAAATATCAGGTAATCTAACAGCCAATGTATTTTGAGGAAAAAGATGATGAGGGTGGGGAGTACCTGTGTGTATCGGTTGTCCCCGTGCAGCACAGTGGGATAGCCTTTTAGCAGTCTGTGAATGAAGCTCACAAACCTGGTTGTTTGACTGCTGGAAAGTGGGTCCCACACCTGCTCTGCCAACACTGCCACATACACAAAGTAGAGAGAAATGCATATAGTAGGAGAAATTTTCTACAGGCTTGCAAGCCAAGGACATCTCTGAGCATGCCATGCCTCGAACCTGACAGTTTGGAGAGGATGACCTTCTCCACTATAGCAGGCAGCAAGCCGATGTCGCCATCTCCTTTTTGCAACGTGCTGTTCTCTTCAAAGCCGTAAAACAGCAGCGACTCAAACCAGAGCATGTACTCAAAGTTTGCACACTGCGCCTGCACAGTGAATAGAGAAAAAAAAAGATTCCATCACCATTCCTCATCCAATTTCCTTTCAAAAAGGAACTGGTTACACTGATAATACACCCATGCCCTACCTCGAGAGGGTTCCATGTAATCAGCTGCAGACGGACTAAGGGGTTAAAGAGCTTGGGCAGACAGAGGCCTATGTAAGCATCTCTGTAGGTGTTGGCATACTCCTTCCTCCACACTTCAAAGTGGGATTTGATGTAGTCGAGAGAATGAAAGTCCTCCACAACATCCTCAAATACCTTCTTACTTTCCCTTATTATACGATCTGGGTAGCACAAAGAGATCACGTCAGATTTAAAAAAAAATTATTTTCAATATCAGTTGAATCTCATATGTATGGTACGTAATACATTTATTAGACTAACAACCAATGTAAGGTAAATGCCACAGCTGCCCTAAATTAACAGTATTGATAATTACCTAAATCATTTTTAGGTTTCTGTAACCAGTGTGCACAGGCTCTTTAATCAAAACGATACTTTCAATGCAAAAATATAACTACTGTTTTTCATTCATTTTCAAATTTACTCTTTGTTTACTTAAAAAAGGCAGGAAAAATATTAACGCACATCTTTGGTGCAGTTTTTTTAAACTTATATTCCTAAACAGAAAACCATTTGTTTTCTTGTTGAATGTTATATTCAAATAATTTGACTTATTTCAGAGAAATTCATTGAATTCAGTTTGTTAAATTTAAACAAGATTTTGACAGATTTCTTTTTTTTTTTTTTAGTTAACGTTGTTGAACACTGCATACAATATACATTTACTTTTTAATGTATTTTTTATTTATTTATTTTTAAATACAGGAACATACCTCTCTCCATGTTGAAGCTGGTGATGTCAGTAGAAGTCTCCTCGTCATCAGATGATAAGCCTTCTTTATGTTCTGCCCTCTTTCCATTCTGCTCTCTGGCTTGTCGTCGACGTGTCCTGTATTCATCCACGAATACAAAGGAAGCCAAATTAAAAACATGAGCAGAAATTGCCTTTTACCAACTTGGCACTAAGGTGACACTCTCATGGTCAAGACTTAAAATCTGATGCACAGAAAACCTTTTTTTTTTTTTTACAAATCTATAGCTGGATTCACATTATTTGGTTCTGTGTAACTGTAATTGGCTTCGCATTTGTGGCCAAAAGTACAGCACAATACAGCATTTCCACAGGGAGAGGAATGTGAGAACAAGTTGGTACCTTCGTGCTTCTCTTTCAGCTATCCTCCTCTGACGACTGTGCTCTTGGTATGCTGCGCGATCTCGGCCAAATGAGTCTAGATTAGGAGCCATGACAGCTTTATCTGCAAGAGACAGGAGTAATGTTAGAGCCAGTAATGAGAAGCTAAGCCAACCCATAGCCTCATTCTTATTCTGATGACTAATTCCAAACTAAAACATGGGTACTCAAATAAGAAAGTATAATTAAAGGCTTAAAAATAAATTAGACGATCAGATCAAAATCTGTTTGAAATTTATCAAGCAGGTGAAGATATTGCCCTAGCCTTCCTATCTACTGGGCACCACTGGCAACAAAACATATTAAATCCAAACAATGCTTTTATCAATCACTTTTTGGTGTCAATTACTTACCAGGCTGGAACTTCACTTATGGCACAGTCAACGTGACAGATGACATATCACTTAATTTGTTTTTTTAAATGCCATCTTTACACAGTCATCTTTACTTGAGCTGAGTTACAAACACCCAGCTGACTTTCAGATTCGGCCATTAAAGGACAGCCGAAACAGCTCCCTCAACAAAGCTTTTTCCATAAACATACATGCTCATCCACTCGACAACACACATCACTTAGCTTTAATCGTATTTGTGAGAGAAATGTGATGCGATACAACAGCGTGAACCGCAGACACTCGCAGACATAACACGCACATACAGAGAGCTAATGAGGCCGTTCAAATAAATCATAAAAACCTTCAAGATGGACTGACTTGAAAGGCTTGCAAACTCCGACGATTCATCTTTAATATCATCCTGTCGTCTCTGGACAAGTCGCGTGGCCCGTTGCCTTAGTAACTGGTGCATGGCAGCCTCCAGCTCCAGGACAGCAGGCACCTGAAAAATATGATGCCTTCTGTGACCTCTGACCCAGCAAAAGTGGGACTCCGAGTCACAGGGATGTCTTGCTGAAGGGATAAAAGAAGTGGGATGGACAGTATAATACTGAAACCAAAATATTGCTGGTGTTGGGTGAAAATGTGCTATTCTGGGGGAGGCTCTCTGAAGGAAAGCCTGAACTTAGTGGACTTAGTTAGTTTAAACACTGAAAAGTGACAAAGTTAAGGGTCAACTTAGATTATTTGTATAGAAAATATAGTGAAGTTCATCATTTCTACCCAACATAAACAATATCATGATCCAGACGTGTATATACTGTATGAAAGCACTCCACATTAATTCATGCTAACAATGGAAGGTTAGTGGCCCATTTGGAGCACAGATTAGTTGAGGAAACATAATGGTGGTGGGAAGGCCAGTTCTTCCATCATTCCATATAGTTGCTGTAAGACCAAAACTAAATTATTCTGTGAAGACATGCATTCAGAAGTAGCTATCTGGACTCGTTGTGAAAATATTTTAATACATACTTGTCTAATCTACTGTAATAATTTCTTTTGCAGCTCGAATTCATCTTTCATAAATCTAGTATCGTATTATATGAACAAAAACTAGTATATATTATTTCTGTTTAAACAGCTGATAATGTTAAACAACCTGAACAGGTATATTTATATATTCATAAATATATTTTTAATTAATGAGAGCAGTTCTGAAGAAACTGAGAAATACCTAAAGTGTGCTTCAAGCAACATATATGTACTGTCACATTTGCTTGTTAGCACTGTTAACTAGCCGTAATTATTCAACAGTTAAAAAAAATAAATATAATTACAATTAATCCTCAAAAGACAGCATTTCGATAGACTGTACCCCTTGGAAATCCACATTACGTGGAGATAACACAGACACAAAACAGCATACAGCTAATGAGACTGCAGGCGAATTCTCCCTTACCTTTTCACTGAAACACTCAAGCAAGTCTCCAACATACCCTCGCATCTCTTGCAAGAACTTATATTGCTCTGCATTGTCATTGGATGAGTCCTCCAGCTGCTGTATGGTACGCTCAGAAGCAGCTAGGTCTTCATTGATCTGTTTGTAGCGGTCGACATTTCCATTGTGGCCTGCATGCATTTGGCTGAGCCTGTAGACACATGACATACAAGGACAGAATGAGTTAGATGGTTGTAAAGCTAGTGCAATCTTAATTACAAGCTCTGCAGATAGAAAAGTTTGAAGTACACCAACAATAATAAACAGCAACTAGAGAGGCAACATTTTTGCCTCTCTGGTCCTTAGATCTGTGGACTGTGTGTCTCGGTCATCAGGACCACAGCAAACAGAGATGGCAGCAGCCGAGCTGAGGACTGAAAACAGACGTTGGTGCAGTTTTCTACTGGACCTACCTATCCTGCAGGCGTTTCTTTACCAGATCAATGGATACCGGGATTAGATCATTAAGAGAGGCCCCATAGTGAACGGAACCATTGTCAGCTTGTCCAGTCGGTTTGGCAGTCTGTGGAGCCACTGTACTGTAGGTGTAAGGCATGCTGTAGGAAGAGCCATACGGCTGGCTCTCATAGCTGTTCTGGTAGTAGACTGTGCTGTCTTCTGGCTGACTGCTTTGGACCTATTCATTAGGAACACAGAAAACACGAAACACTTCAGCTACTAAAAATAACAGCATTGCTCCAACTAACGATTAAAGCACAAATTTTCAACCCCATAAACTATTCAATATATTAGGGTGGCACAATGGATCAAATTTTAATTTCAATCATGATTTTGGCTTCCCACAATTAATTAAACATGATCAAGCAATATTGAAAATGCATGCTGCACTATAAAATGCAAAGGCAAATCAAGCCTTTCCTTAACACAGCTGCTCCCTGCACCATGTAGTTTCCTATACTAGCTTGGATGAGGAACAACTTTAAAAGACTGATGTACAGCAAAAGTCAGACACAGTGAAGAGCTTGTGCCCGATCATTACCCATTAACCAAGAAGAAATAATATGCAAAGAGTTCTGTAAAGGTGTGTCTGCCTCGCAAAGCAACACAACTTATTCAAGCTGCTTCCAGCTCGCACTGAAATCACCAACACAATTGCATTCCATTTGACCAAAATGTGTGTCCACTAAACATTGTGAGTAACAAATTCACATCCATTATGCAGGTATAATGAATGTTGTGAAACACTATATTTTACTTCACAATACCAAAGTGAAAGCAAAGGGTTTGGGTTGTGTGGTGGCAGTCTGAGTACCAATGCCCTGAAATCCCTTACCCTGGCCACCTTATCCAACTCATCCAGTTGGACTAAATCACCCATGTTCTGGGTCTGCCCCTGGGCTTCCTCCCAGTAAGACATGCCCAGAATACCTCACGTAGAAATGGTAAATGGCCTGTATTTATATAGCGCTTTACTAGCCCCTAAGGACCCCAAAGCGCTTTACATATCCAGTCATCCACCCATTCACACACACGTGATGGCAAGCTACATTGTAGCCACAGCCACCCTGGGGCGCACTGACAGAGGCGAGGCTGCCGGACACTGGCGCCACCGGGCCCTCTGACCACCACCAGTAGGCAACGGGTGAAGTGTCTTGCCCAAGGACACAACGACCGAGACTGTCCAAGCTGGGGCTCGAACCGGCAACCTTCCGATTGCAAGGCAAACTCCCAACTCTTGAGCCACGATCACCCACGTAGAAGGTGGTACCCTAGTCAGATGCCTGAACCCCCTAACTTACTCCTTTATATTTGTAAAAGAGCAGCAGCTCTACTCCGAGTCCCTTTCGAACGACCAATCTTCAGCCACCTGGGAACCCATTCTGCTTCTATCTATGACTAACAAGTGAGGAATCAGATACTGATTAGTAAATAGACAGCTTCATGACTACAAAAGATTGGTGCAGCATCTGCATCACTGTGGATGCCGCTCCAATTCATCTATCGATCTCTCCCTCCACTCTCTGCTTACTCGTGAATAAGACCTCGTCCCTGACCTGGAGTGAGCACTCCATCCTTTTCCGATTGAGAACCGTGGTCTCAGGCTTGGAGTTCCCGATTCTCCTTCCAGCCGCTTCACACTCGTCCAAAATGCTCCAGTGCAAGCTAAAGGTCACTACCAAATTACCTAAATACGCTCAAGCTTCACAAAGATTGAGATGCTCTTACACACCATCTAAAGACATTGTTCCAATATATTCATATGGAAGAACAAATACTCAAATTTCTCCACTTAATTGAAAAACAGAAAAACTCTGATTAAGGGAAAGCCCCAGTTTTTTAGTAAACAATACAATGGCAGCACAGAATCAAACAGTAAGTAAAAACACAAACATCATTCACTGTCAACAGTCACACCTGATAGGAGAATATTTTTATTATATCTCTCTATCCAGAGATTCAGTACATCTTACCTGGGGTATGCTGATCCCTTTCCTAATTTGCTCCTGCTCCCAGCGGCTCACCTCCTCATCCTGTCCGGTATCCAGTGCTTCATCATCACTACCCTCAATACCTGTACACATATGAAAGACACATCCATTTTTAATAAAGTTAAAAAACAAACAAATCTGATTCAGAATAGTAGTCAGTAGACAGCAAGCAGGGAAGCTGAATAGAGTACCAATCTCCTCGGCTATCTTTTGTCTCTGGCTTTTGTTCCTGACGCCGCTGAAGCGGATCCTTTTCTCTTCCTCATCTTCGTCATCGCTGGCATCTTGGTCTTCTCGTACCAGACGTTTCTTGGGCGCCTCTGTTTCAACCAGAGGAGCATCACCTCCCAGCTCTCTAGCAAGCTGCCGGCGTTTTCTGGCAGCATGGATAAATGCTGCATCAGGAATCTCCCCTGGAATAAAATCAGAAAAGTCTTCATCTAACTTCTTGTGATGCTGTGCAAACAACAAACAATACAGCTTGTGTGTTTGGGGCATAGCACTAATGCAGTTAAACTAACACAGCAGAGTGGTAGATGTAAAACGCTGCACCTGTTCTGAAGATATCAAAACCAAAGACACTGATATTCCTTGTTACATAACACACAGAAAAACTCCACAGCTATTACAATGCCAATAAACTGTCATGAATGTGCTCCTGTGATGACAGTCCTTTCAGATAGGTACTGTGGTGGAAGTGTGTGTCGTATATACCTGGTCTCAAGCTGCCAAGTGTAGAAAGTGTGTTGAATGTTGCTCCTGTGCTGTTGCTTCTGGACACTTGACTGTTTGTCTGACCACTTTGACTCCTTGCATCCTCCTCCTGTTCATCAGCACTCTCCACCTCCATTTCTTCCTCTCCCTGTTCACTACTTGCTCTGCTAATAACTTCTTCTTTAACTGCAGGCTGAGCTGGAGCATCTAGAAAAAACAGGAATGCAGTGAAAGATGCATCAAGTCGAGTGAAATCATTTATGGCATAGTTGTGACTGTCAGATGTGGCTGACAACACAACTACTATGGTTAAAGAAGGTGGGGGGCCTCTGACAATTAATTGGCTGAAACATTGGAAGTATTTGCTAACGTAATTTAATGTCACAGTTAAAAAAAAAATTATAGTTCTATTGCTTAATTAGGCTTCACCTTATTTCATAGTTGTGCGCTAATATATAGATAAGTAGTAAATATAATATTTCATGGTTCACATGACAGCACATAACGCATGGCATTGACAGTAGGCTAACACACCTGATTTGACATCCTGTTTGGTAGATCCAGACCTCTCCAAGTCCTCCTTGTATTCTTTCTTTAGTTGTTTCAGAATCTTTTTGCTGTGATTGGATTTCTTCACTCGGAACACCTCTGAGCCGTCTGTTTACAAACAAGTCGTAGCACAAAGTTAATAATGAGTCCAATTAACCATGCACAACGTGCATGTTAGCTTGGTGGTCAATAACTTTCTTCCCTCTACAGTGCCTGGAGTAGGAAGTGTAGTTTGCGCAGAATATGCAGAAACTGTTTGATAACGATCATACTTAAAACTACCACGCTTTCTCCGGCTAATGTGAACAAGCTAGCTAGCTTAGCATCGGTTTGGCTACCAAAGTTACCTTCTTCATCGACGAAGCTCAGCAAACTGGCCTTCGTGGGTCCTGGCACGGCAGTCGTATCTTTGACCTTCTTTTCCTTCTTGACGGCTCTAACGCTGTTAGCCTGAAGGCCGTTACTATGACAGCTCTCTGTAGTGCTGAGCACTCCGGTAGCGTTGCTGTTGGAAGTCTCCATAAATGGGATTTCGGTAGGCCCAAACATTGTCGGCGCCAGCTGCGGCTGCTGACTCTCCTCCTGCTCATCCTCGTCGGACTCATTCCGACGTCTAAAGTTAGCTCTTTTCGCCTTCTTAAACATTTTTTTTTTAATTTACCCGCTAAATGCAACAGTGCACGTACAAACACGGTTCATCTTAAAAATGTAACTCGAGCCGAAAGATGTCACAACCACACACCATGTCAGCCATTTTCTTTCAGAGAGATGTGCAGTGGATGCCGCGGTGCTAGACGGCTGTCTTTCCTCGGCTGTGATTGGCTGTTTCGCTGTCAGGCAACCGATTCTTCTTCGGTGTTTCTCGGGAATTAATGTCTTTTCTCCACTGAAAGGACTTTTGAAATACTGCCTCCTTTGTAGTTTTAACTAGCTATTGTCCCGCGTCCTGAACCGCATGCGTCTCTTTTAGGTTTTTCCAGCAGTTCAGTGTAATTCTGACAAAGAACGAGGCAAAAAATAATATTTATAATATTAATATGTAATAATAATTTAAAAAACTGTTTAATTTTTATTTATTATGATTTCTTGTGATTCTTGTCCAGCTATAAAACTGGGCAACCTAGCCGACTTTTATGTGCCTACGTCAAATGATGTGCCTACTGACACAGTGTCCAATTTTAAACAGTCTGTTTAATTTAACAAATTGCTGTACTAACAGTAAATTTGATTTAATTTGCATAGAGTGGCCTTCTTAACTCTTTGGCCACTTTCTTTCAAGCTAGGCCTTGATACTTTTTTCTGTCACTTCCTAATTGTTCAATAAAAAGCTAAAACCTTTTTTTATTATAATAAAAATACAAAGTTAAAGTAGAAAAATTGTAACTTTACACTGCGGAGTCACATGTGATTTTAAATCACTATCAATTAGTGCTTTAAATATAAGTAATGGTGGCATGCTAATTTATACTTAAAAGACTGTGTTACCTTCATTATATGAGCTACACTTCTTTTTCTTCAAGAACTGCTTTTGGTCTGTGGCTCCGCGAGGTGGGGTAGTGCTGTGGGTTCGGGGGCATGTGCCAGGAAAGCTGTCAGGGCAGGTTGGATCAACTGACTGACTGTCTTCCCTGTTTTAGTAGCTCGTGGGGTCCGAAGAGAGGGAGACCTGAGCCAGAGACACGATGGCTGAAAAGTAATTGCTGAAAAAATAAAATAAAATAAAACCCTCACTTGCCCCGCAACACTGACTATGTCTGTGTGTGTCGTGCCGGAGTCCAAGACAGGGAGTTGTGTCACATAAAGGTTGCCGACCCCTGGTCTGTGGTGTGTCCAGTTGTGTTAGTCTCCTGACGGAATCTGTGTATCAGGTTCTCCCTTTAATGCAAATCTTTAATGTTGCCCCTCTACATGTCCTAACTTTGCAGACCTGTATTCACCACCCTGCATGAAGTCAGGATGTTCTTCACTGTCATTTTTACAGTTAGTAATAAACAGTGTTCTAGACAGGTGATGGTGAACATCTTAACCTACTTCTAATTATTTGTGCTTCTCTGTTGGTTTTGCTGCTTTATATTGTATGTTTTCCTTTTATTGTTAGTTTTATTTTGATGTGAATCACCGGTCATGTACTATATGAATAAATGTACTTACTTTCTTATTAGTTTTGTGCTACAAACTCAATGACATTGTCATTACTTTATTATTATCCTCCAAATTATTCTATAGTCTTCTGCTACATGTTTTTCAGAAACAGTACCTTTCTGGTTCCCACACTAGTATTACATTTTTCCACTCATGAGTTAATTTCAGATTGGTGAACTGTTGTTCATATACTAGATGTTCAGATGAGTTAAAGTGTAGTTCAGTAAATCCCGGTGTAGAGGGGCCACGGTGGAAAATGTCTCACTAAGAAATAAGTGACATAATAACTACAGCAGAGTTGTGCTCGTTGTGGATGCATTGTGGTCAGATGAACGCTGTACTGGTCCAAAGGTTTAGTCCTCTTTGTGCGTCTTACATTTTATACATTTGCATTTTATATAAGCAGATTCCAGAATAAAGATTCAAACAGAAGATTATTAGGTTTATTTTAAACTGATAAAAGCTTCAAAGTCAGCCCTGCTGCCCAGCACCCATACGTTTGGATTTTTCAGACAGTTACTTTGAACAATTTTTCAGATGAACTTTAATTTTCAATAGTCAAAAACTGTGTTTATTGAATAATCTGTCAAATTTGCAAAGGAGTACTTTACATTTGTCCTGTTTGTCCACAAATACATTTTTAAAAGCTAGTTATATATTAGTAGTTACAGCCCATAATTACTATTAAAAATGTTCCAAAAACAAAAATTCCAAATTAAATCCAAAGTGGCATCTCTCTTTCTCTCTCTTGCATACAGATCATGTACAGAACTGATGTCTGTTGAAAAAAATCTCTATCTCCTCGACTGATATGATCTTGTCATGAAACGGCTGTGGCAGGCAGGAGATAAGGGTCCAAATGCAGAACTCAAAACACAGAGATGAACTGATGGGGGCTACTTTATTGTTGCAAAAGTCACACAAAAACACTTGCAAAACCAAACCAAAACCTAGAAACTGGGAACTAAAAACAAAACACCAGGAAACTAAGGATGGTGAGTTCTGGGAGCACAACAGGAGAAACCCACACAGCATGAAAGGATGACACGAAACTGACAGATAGAAACACAGGGCTAAAATACACTGAGGGATAACGAGGGAATGGGACACAGGAGGAGATCACAGCTGGGACTGAGCACACTTGACGAGACTAAGAGGAGACAAGGCTAGAGACACAGACATGAGACAAGGGACCATCAAAGTAAAATGACATGAACACAAGGGGAGCACAGAGAACACCCAAACACTGGAAGAAAAATATCACAAAACCCACAAAACTCGAAAAAATTAAAAAACACAGACCGTAAACATGGAGTCATCAGACTCCGGACCATGACAGATCTTCCTTGGAAACACTTTGTGTGTTTGGTTTTGTGCTGTTGGTGATATTTGTTATATTGTTTGAAGTACTGTATTAGTTTTTGCTCTCTCCTCTTCAGCAGGGCCATGCAGATGCTGAAGCTCACTGACATGTGCAGCACAGAAAGAAGGATGTGTGCAGGTGGGATTGTGTAGTGTCATAAAAACCCTGAAGCCTCATGTGGACAGACCATCCAGCTACACGTGGAAAATGAACTCACTTGACAGTATTTTGTAGATCTTTAAATGCATATCATTTACATGTCTACAAATTTACTTATTAACTGAAAAAACTGGAACGCCGTTCTAGATCATTTATTTTAACCTGCTGCAGCCCCTGGATGTTACTGATTTCTGTCTCCTTTTAATGGCTGACTGCAAGCCAGAAATCAGCGAGCCGTACATGTTGGCTCCAGTTTACTATGACAAGTTCAGCAAGTTCATGCTTCAAAGTTCATGCATGCACCTGCAGAAGAAATGGAGGTAGAGCTGGCCACAACCAAGTCTCGCAAAAAGTCAGGGATTAAAAAAATATTATCATTTACTTGTCGGTTGAATTTAGAAAGCCAACAACTTTTTGTGTTGTTTTAAAACAGTAAATTGTTTTCTTTCATCACTATACCACAGTTAGCCATTCAGAGGACTTGATGCACACCCAAATTAGCTGATGTCGTCTGTAAT
>NW_005187581.1:1116350-1146241 GCF_000239375.1 Pundamilia nyererei
TATACGTTAGTGAACTTTTGCTGCAAACAGTTTTTCAACACTGCATTTGAAATGACCTGCCACATCCTCCATTGGTGTGCAAGTGGGATTGTGTGGTGGGATACATGTCTCTGAGGCCTCAGATGAACAGACCATGCTGCAGCATGTGAAAGATTCACTCACTGGACAGTATTCTGTAAATTTCCATCAGAATTGTTTTAAAGCATGCTCAATCATCCAGTCATCTCTTGAACACCACCAAGTCATTGGTTCAGGTATGTGGATGACACCTGGGTAAAAATCAAATCTCAGGATGTGCCCCAATTCACTGATTCACAAACACATCAAATTCATCAGGGAGGATATGAAAAGTGGCAGGTGAGTCTTCTTAGACTGTGAGATTTCCATCAGTAATGGTGAACATTTAAAAGTTGATTTGTACCGTAAACCTATGCATCAGTATTTAAGGTTTGGGTCTCATCATCCTCTGGAGAACAAACTGGGTGTCATCAGGGCGAACATCATCCCCACAGACACAGCGGCCAGGGAAGCAGAAGAACATCATATCAAGAAGGCCCTGAGTAAATGTGGTTATCCCAGCTGGACATTTGTCAAAGCTGGGAAGCACCTAAAGAATGCTCCAGGCGTTCCAAGAGAAAAGGACAACTGCTACCTAAGCGAAAACCTTTAGTGATCCGTTATGTGTCAGGAGTATTGGAAAAGCTGAGACACTTTCGGTGTCATGGTGTCTCTGTGGCTATTAAACCCCAAAACATGCTGAGGCAAAAATTGGTCCACCCCAAGGATGCGTAAGCAGAGTAATATAGTGTACGCTGTTAAGTGCCAGGAGGATGATGCCATGATTGTGATGCCATGATTTATACATCGGGGAAATCAAACAACCTCTGGCTAAGCGGATGGCACAACACAGAAGAGCTACCTCATCAGGCCAGGACTCTGCAGTCTATTTACACCTACAAGTCAGTGGACACTCTTTCAAGGATGAGGATGCACACATCCTGGACAGGGAGGAACGTTGGTTTGAGCGTGGAGTCAAGGAGAGGCCATTTATGTGAAAAGGGAAAGACCATCTCTGAATCGAGGAGGGGGCCTAAGGGTACATCTTTCACCATCTTACAATGCTGTGATTGCAGCCATTCCCCAACTCTCACTGCTACTGGTTAATGGTCATGGTCATCAATCATATTAATGATCAAGAAACTGCCAGCATTGAAAACAGCCCATTGTTAGTCTTGACTTGATTTTACAAGGTTTGAGCATTACAAGGTTAAAACAGATCAGTGTACAGCAGTGGTTTGTGCTATGGCTCAATAAAAAGGTCAGTATGTTTTGAAACGCTCTGCTGAAAATGAGCTCTATTAAACAAAAGCGCATGGAAAATTTTGACAAAACTAAATTTCATAAAACCACTAATAATTTTGTCTTCACCTGTAAATTAACTGAAGAAAGCCACCTGCTTTAGGTTTTATGACAGCAAATATTTTTCATTCATCACTGTAATATTTTCACCCTTCCCTGAAATCCATTGGAAGTCATACCTCATATAAATATAAATTATAATGCTTATGTTATTGAGAACCTTATAAAAACACACCTATCTCATAGACACTTGGTTATTAAACAGTTGATTTATCTGCTTTTCCTGGGTGTTAATCTTAGACTCCCACTCCTCATTTGCCTTTGAATGCCTTCACTGATTCCATACACTGATATTGTCGCCCTTTGATATCTGTGTCCCACGTCTTGCCGTGAACCTCTCACTCCTTTCTTATCAAAGATTTGGCCATGGGAAAAACCATGGCCACATTCAGTTTCATTGCCATTTAAGCTTTACATGAGACACCCACAATAAATACCAAATGGACACATGTAATTTGGGCTTAATGATGTAAAATGGTGCATTTGCGCTAACTTTGAAGTACTTAACTCCCCAACCTTTGATTTAAGAAAAAAATATTGATCACTTTGTTTTGTACTTTTATTTTCCTGTATACACTGCAAAACATTTGAACCACCCTTCATTTCTGTATATATTTATTCTGTATATATTCTGCAGCAAAAAAAATAGGAAAATGTCAGGCAACGAGTTGACACAGGACCTGCGAATACTTCTGGTGCTTTTCTCCAAAGCGTAATCAGACATGGCCAAGAAACCATTCCCAAGGAAGGGAAACAGGGAAAAGGTTTGAAGTATGCCAAATTACAGAAGAACTCAACTGAAAATCAGTGGTAACAGATTTTAGGCTTAGATCATCATGACTATGAGAGGAGGTAGAGCAGTGAGAGTCGAAACCTGTCTGGCAGCTTTTGCAATCAGAATAATGATCCGAATGCAGTGTTGTGCCAAATACATTTTGCTTTTCCAACATGAGCTCTATAGGCTCCTCTTGCTCATATGTTTTTTTTATTTATCTCTTTATTTATTCATTTCTTTTAGTATTTTTTCAGTTATTACAGTATATGTGTAGCGTGACAATGTCTAAGTTTACTCTGCTGCGTCAAAGACGAGCAGGAAAGTTCCATCTTGGCACTGAAAATGGATTTGACTTGGCCCATTTTGCATTAGGCATGTATGCACAGTTACTCTGTCTGCTAGTCATCATCAAGATCTGTGGTATTTAGAGCCTGATATAAAACAACAACAACAACAACAACAAACAAATTAGAGTGCTCATTCTCCTGCTAAAGCACATACACACAATTACAGTATCACTTGACCAGTTGTGAATGATTCATATTGCATATTTTGGCCAAATCATCTGCAACTTCAATTAAACATGCAGGAAAGACAAAAGGAAAATATGCTTTTGAGTGATTTTTTTGAAAAAGCGCTCATTATTTAGGAGGCAAAACAGGATTAGAGGTCACTAACTGGGAGCCTATGGCTGTAGCCATCTTTGTCTGCAGCCATTTTATAACGTCACAGTGGGAAAATGATAAATACTAAATGAAACAATACATGAAGTGACTGCTGAATTGCATTTAGCTGCTTTCGTTTCAGGGTTCTGCGTCTGTTCAAACAGCCGTGAGTTATTGGTACACTTGATTTTTGACAGTTGTGCTTTTCCAGCTGTGACAAGTAAGTGCTTATTCGCATTAAAATTCATGTTTGGATATAGACAGGTTGAAAGATGGACAAAATAAAATATGCATAACCTTGCAGGTAGAAGTAAATACCTGTTGGAAACTGCTGATAGACTTTCCCCTCCCCTTTTCTCACAAATGTCTAAAAAAGAGAAAGAAAGAAAGAAAGGCCTTTCATTTTGGCTCACTTTCGTTCACCAGTCATTATCTCTGGACTATTTCTTTCACTTACCTGACAACAGCGTTTTGAAAAATAGTCTTGAGAAGATGAAAGATTTCAAATGCCTAGCTTTGAAATTGCACCTGATTGCTACAGTATGTATGATGGCATCTCAAACACATTATGGACAATGAAGGCAAGGAGAGAGGTTATTTCTGTCCTGAATGGTGCAGATGCATACTGGAGACAATGTTCAGTTCCGTTAATAAATGCCAGACATGTGTGCTGCCGTTAGTCAGGGTCATTACAGAGCCATTACAGAGACACAGTGCAGTCGACACTGCAGCAGTGATAATAACTGCTGAAATTAAAGTGTCACCGCAGATGAAGCTGGAGTGATATGTTGTGATTAATTAACGACAAGATGACCCTTTGCCATTAAAACAATAATTGGAGATAAATACCTTCCCATTATCTGTAGCATTTCAGTTTTAACGTCCCACAGCCCCATTTTTCACCTTAACGCATATACACCGAAGCACAAAACATATGATCCTGGTATGTAGTGAGGCATTCACGCACAATAACTGACATCGATAAGAGCACGTTGGTTTTGAATCTTGATCAGCTTTGGATTGTACAATCAAAAAAATGTCTTTACATTTTTTTTGTATGTTCATACTTTGGAAACCTGTTTCTATGGGTATTGGTTAGATCCTCATAAAAAAGCCACAAAAAAAAAAGCCCTGATCCATCATGCCATGGCAGCTTGATATTGGCAGGAGATACTTTTGGTCCTGTGGGTTGTGTGGTTGTCTTCTAAATGGGGTTTGTTGCAGTTAATCCTGTGGATGCTCAGTTTGGGGAATTTAGAGCCTGAGTCAGTGCCTTGGGCTGTTGCTATGTAGGGCTTACCCCATGTTTTCACTTAATACACTGTGTCCTCTGGTAACATAAAAGTACATTTAAGCAAAAGTTAGGCTTTATCAGCCGATTAAACCAGGCAGGGAACACCACATTGACCTGGTCATAGACCCACAAGTTTAAAAAAAAATGGTACAGACAAATTTAGATTGATTGTCATTTTGTATTGCAAAAAGCAGGGACAAGGAATTCATCGAATAACCACTTGGGGGCACTGTAGCCCCTTGTAAGATACAAAAAAGGGTGCTTTATTTGTGGCCAAGGTAGGCTCATACTTCACTCATGTATAAATGCTAATGAAATACAATGACATTTCCTGATCCAGTCAATGTATCTGAAACAGGCCAGGATGAATATAGATTACATCAATACTGGCTACTCAAAGGTTCATAAGGCTCATCAAATCATTCCTCTCATCTTTAAGGGGAAGCTGTTGCTAGGCTCTGTGATCATTTCAGGTATTTGTTTGTTAAAAAGAAAGAAGGATTTCATTTCAGACGAATATCGTTACTTGGTGAGTTGTTGTCTGTGTGCAGGGGGCTGTGGTAAAAGGAAGCAGTATAGGCAGTGTCTGTCTTCTTTAAGCAGTGTCGCAGGAGTGATGCCATGTTAAATTCCTCCCCCAGGATACAGTAGCTGTAAAAGCAAAGTTATAGAAGTCAAGGTTTCATTTGCACCAATGGTACAAACATCAGGGTTGAATAACGGAGCTTATTAAATGCACTGGGTGAGCGTCAATACGTAAAATAGACAGAATGAGAACGACTGTAGGAAAACTGTGTTCTTTTACTTTCATGAATGCAATCATCATTTTATTAAAGGCAAAGCCAGTCTGCTTTTAAAACACCTGCCTTATTTTTGACTGCACATTAACTCTCACACGTGTCCCAGTACTCTCAGGTAATTCTGTGCTTTTAAGACAGAAAATTAATGCTATAATGCGGGCTCCCGCACACACACATACATACAGAGCTGCAACAAATGAATACTGTGGATAACTAATATTTAGCTCTGACAGGGGGTCAGGATTTACAGAGGTAATTTCTGAATCCTTTGTGCCATCAGAGTACATTATTCCTCCTCCGGCACAGATGCAGGATTGGTCTTACTACCAATCACAAGATGAAATCAACTAAGTAACTGCTCTGTTATCAGGGACGCAAGCTGTCTTGACACAAATGAACCCCGAAATTTGTTTTACATTTTTCGGAAAATGTGTAGAAACACATTTAGAAGTACTGACAAAAAAGGAGAGGTTTGGATCGATAGTCCGCACTCTTCATTTTCTGAAAGTGGTCAATGTGGCTTGTGTGAATGCATGTGATGTATTGTTTACACAGTTATTGCAAGGTAAATATGGGGTTTGGGACCACTGTGAGCATGGGCCTGTTTGAGAGTTGTATATGGTTCATGAGCATTGATATTTGATGAATGATATGAGCCAGTAAAGCGAATGAAGGCTACCTTCTCTGGTGATGAAGATAAAAGATTTTTTTTTTGTGGTGATAGAGAAACACTTGCTGTTTGCGGTGCTGAGCACAGTGGCTATTCTTGGAAGAACTGATAAGTTTATGAGAAATGGACAATAACCACTGAATAGGTGGAACACCTCTTTGAAAATAACAACATATCTAAAGAAAGGCAAGCACAAATGGAATTTTAAGGACTTTAATGCAGTCCAGTAGGCCCAAAAGAGATGACATCTAATGAAAAAGTCACTATTCTCAAGAACCATTTTGAGCTAAACCCTTGGTGGGTAGCAGAAAGGTTCAGATTTGAGCTGGTCAGTGGCACTGGAGCAATTCTAACTGTGGTGAAAACCTTGATTCAGAAATCAATTCATCACCAGTGGAAAAAAAAAAGAAACAGCGAGCCACAGAAACCATTCTCTCAAAATGTTTTCAGCTTTGTCATAAATTCAGGTTGTTCTAAACACAGAGAAAGCCAAAAGCTCTGGAGTGAAGTTGTTACATTTAGGGTATGTCGCATTTACAAAAGGTGAAAAACAGGTGAAAAAAATCACTATATATGAGTGACATTTCAAAAATGCCATCATGGTCGCATTAACACAGAGTACCATTCTAAGAGGGTAAAGATGCTGAACTGTATAAAATGACATTCTTTACAGCGGTTGCTTGTTTAGTGATGGAAATAGATGTTTGTGCTGCAAGAAGTGTACCACAAGGAACTCATGGAAAGAAACTGCCACATTTGCCACTGCAGAGATGCAAAGTTAAGCTTCAAGTTTATGGTGGTTGGATACCTGCTTAGGGAGGATCACGGATAGTAAAAAAAAAACAAAAAACGTATAATCATACTGTCATCATGCATCATGTTCCTCATGAATTGAACAAACAGAGATCAGAATCAGAATCAGAATCAGAAAGGGTTTTATTGCCAAATGTTGAGCGGGTTTACAACATTAGGAAATTGCAACATTAGGATCTCTCCTTCTTTCCTTGAAAAAGGGGAGCTAAAGAGGCCGGAAGAAGCTAACATTATATCTCCAGTTAGCACAGTGAACAATACGAGTACCAATATTGCCGGGGGAGAAAAGAGAGATGTCGCTCAGCTTATGTGAGGATTGTAAAATGTCAGCAAATCAGACAGTTGAAACACACACCAACCCCCTGCCTATTTGTGGAGCTTTAAGGAACCCTGGGAGGAGCTAAGGTCTTTTTTAAGACTTAGTAGCAGCTTAGTAGCAGCAGGTGTTTTTAGAGTGATGACAATAAACCCCACACACTTCAGAAATATCAGTAAGATTTCTTTTTCTGACAGACATACATTTAGAATTAGGCTGATAAAAAAAAAACAACTGACTAGTGATCGAGTTTTTGCTCACTATGATTCCAGTTTATCAGTGCAGTGTGTGAACCAGCTGTTTTCCCAGCATAAGGACAAGTCCAAGATTATTTAAAGCAGATATTAACATATATGTGTTTGTAGTCTACAGCTGAAAAATACATGCGCTCTAATCCAAAGCTGTGACATTCTGTCTAATTAGAAAAACACCCACCACCACTTCTAAATTATATACAGTCATGTGAAAAAGAAAGTTTACACTGAACTCTATAGCTCGTAGAACTACCTTCAGCAGCAGCAACTTCAGAAGCAATTGCTTTCTGTATGACTTTATTGTGGAGCAATTGTGGCCCACTCTTCTTCACAGCATCGCTTCAGGTGAAGTTTACAGGTATTCGCTTATGCACAGCTCTCTTAAGGTCCTGCCACAGCATTTCAGTCAGGCCGAGGTCTCTACTTTCACTGGGCCATCACAACATCTCAATTATTTTCTTTTTCAGCCATTTTGTTGTAGATTTGCTGCTGTGCTTGGGATCATTGTCCTGTTGCATGACCCGGTTTCAACCAAGCTTTAGCTGTCAGACAGTTGGCCTCACATTGACTCCACAATACTTTGACAAACAGAGGAGTTCATGGTTGACCAAATGACGGCAAGGTGCTCAGGTCCTGTGGCTGCAAAACAAGTCCAAATCATTACTCCTCTGCAGAAACACCTCTTACAAACTGTGCTTGACAGTTTGTAAGAGGTGTTTGTTCAGATATGCTGTGTTTGGTTTTTGCCAAATGCGGCACTGTGTGTGGCCGAGCATCTCCACTTTCTCATTTGTCTCATTTGTCCAAATGACATTCAGATTTAGAGTCATGCTTTCCAAACCTAATCACTGCTGTCAGGGTCTTTTTAAAAAAGAAACTACCTTCTATCTGTCAACTGTTTCAAATAAGCCATATTTGTTCAGTTGTTTTCTGGAATATTTTGCAGTTTCTTTCCACATTGCACAGTCTGACCTTGGGGTGAGTCTGCTGGTCCGTTCACTCCCGGGATGTACGCTGAATGCTCCAGACCAACACACTGCCAAAACTTCCGCTTTTTCGCAGATGATCAATTAATCAAGTGAATTTGATTAGCAGCACCTCGCTGCCTCTTTCCCTGTTAATTACTATGGAAGAAGCAAGGGCGTAGTTTAGTTTTCACTGCACAGAGTCCCGAGACAACTTTATTTTTCAGATGACTGTATGAACCCACTGAAAACACAACCAGCAGAACATTACACAGCACGCATTTGTAGATTTTTGTAGGGATCATACTGTGAAGACTCTCAAAGAACATAACATGTTTCATTTAGATCAGGCATCTGCCCACGCACATTTAACTACGCGTGAATAAATGGATGAGAATGTCACAAGAATATTTCTCATATTTGTGAAGCTGAGGGTGAACATTTGAATACCTATCCAGATTGTGAAATTAGTCAAAATTGCTTTACATGTGTTCAAATTGCTAGGTTTATGTAAGAAGACTGGGAAATGCATTTGTTAGTTTTCAAAAGTATACACAAATACGCCACAATGTGCCAGTAAAAATATCTTTATATTTCTGTTCATGTCACCTAGGAGAACGTATGCTGTAGGCTTATGTAGCAGCGTGAGATGATAATGTAGGATCTATGCACTAACCCAGAATTGTAAAAGCTGCACTGACCTCCAAGTGCCTCCTTCATGCATTATAATAAAATGTAACTTTAACCATTTCATGCTTCTTTTCCTCTCCCTTTCACCCTTCCCTTCAGCTTTTTTCTCCTTTTCCCGTCTTCTAAGGAAACGGTTGGGGGTTTTCTTTGCGCCTCACTTTAGGATTGCCGATCGAGAAGCGGTAAGGACTTTTAAAATAAAGTGCGAGGAAGAAAGTTGTCTCAAACTACTGTGTCAGCAACATCACCTTTCCTCTCCTCCAGCCTACCTCCTCTCTCAACTATCACTCAAGGCAACATCAAAGCCTAATCACTGGGCGACTTAGCTAAAGTTACACATCCTGTCCAAGAAAAAAAAAAAAGTTCTTTTCAGTGTTTTTGCTCACATCTATGTTTACACATAGTCACACACTCATGAATTCTCACACACCCACGCGCTAACCTCTAGCGTTGCGTGAATATATTTCTAATACTGTCACCCCACTCACAGCCCCCTCGTGGGCGTGCTTGGGACTAGGCATCGGATTTGTGATGAGGATTTAAGAACACTAGCACGCACTGATGTGTAACATGTGACAAAGAAGAAACCGTAGCATCCTTTCAGGGATGCTGCTGAACTTCCTGAGAGCAGCTGTGTGCAATGCAGATGGAGGCTAGAGTTAAGAAAAGGAGTGGTGGAGATGATTAAAGAGAACACAGAGAGAAAATGATGATGTTTAAACCCTCTTTGAAGCCTCAAACTGGTAAATAAATGATGTGCTCAAGAAGACTTAAGAAATGGCTGCGGCTCCTACACCTGCGGCTCAGTGCTTAAATATTCATTTCCTGTCATAGTCTCTCTCTCACACACACACACACACTCGAGTGCACGTATAACTTATAAAAGTGAATGCATATGTCTTAAGGAACAAACATGCCGCTCACAAACTGTTGTCTTCAAGTGCATGTAGAAAAGAAGAGAATGCAGCATTTTCTTCCTAATGATCAACTCAAACATCCTCAGAACCCCCTCATCAGCGGACAGCACAGTGGAAAAGAAGCGAAAGCCCTTGGTGCCTTTCATCAGCTCCCTTACTATTCTTTCATCCCTGCAATGCCCATAATGGTCCTGAGATTAGTGCTGGATGTGTTAGCTAAACTTCACATTTGGCAGAACGGGAGGGTGAGTACACTCTTGCTTGAGAGAATTACTGCAGGAAAAAATGAAAAGAGAGAATTTTCAATGCGGATGTTTAGAAGATGAAAGAGGGGCTAATTCAGAGAGGAACTTCAACATTTTAGCATAAACTAAAGTAATAAGTATTTATGTCACAATTGCACACATTGACAAACAAACACACATTCGGCAGCAGATGTTATCTCTCATTGCAGGCCAACCAGCACAGATTGCGCTGAAGTTTTGATGATTAAAGACAATAGATTTAAATTAATTTCAGCTAACTGTCCTGTGATTGACAATCCATTGTATATAAAACAGTGGAAATCATCCTGGAGTAAGAATTGACTCCTTTTCGTGCACTTTAAAACAACTACTTGACTACAGTTTGGCTCACATGATGTACAAAAGCACATCTCCAACCCATTCTTCATCACCGTCTGCTGATTAATCATTGTATCTGACTGCTCATTAGACCATCTCCTTTAAAGCTGCTTGACTTTGTTTCGACTTCTTTTTCCTGACATCTCTTCGTTTCACGTTTCTCTCTCTGATTTGTCTTTCTTCCTGGGCTCCTCATTTCCTAGTCAACGTATGTTTCAGACACTCCTTCAGAGGCGTTCTCCTCTGTCAGTTTGAGCACAGATCTTTTAGCGCCTTGATTTCAGAGTAATTACGTAGGGATAAATGATGACTCTCCTTGAATGCATTTCTCCCCTCTTTCCTGTCAACCCATCAGGAACAGGACCTGGGGCACAGCAATCACTCACTATTACACTGCAGGCGGGAGTCAGAATCTCCCAAAAGTTTACACGTAAAGACAAAAAGATTTTTTTTTTCATGATTGCGGCGTTATTACATAAGAATAAGACTCTCCTTGAATGCACCACCTTTTTTTCTGTAAAGTCAACAGGAAAAAGACATGGGGAACAGCAATCACTCGCAAGTGCTCTGCAGGAGGGAGTTAGAGCTTGAAAAAAAAATATATAGTCCCTTTTTTCTTCCTTTTTTCAATCATTATGGCTTTGGCTTACCATGCATGCTATTTTTCAGCACCATACTGCGTCACATTCATACAGTTATAAAGGTTCCACCAGGGAGTTGGCAAGGGCAGGCTCATTTTGGCGTCTGCCGCTGAGCAGCTCCACTGGAACAACTGGGTGTAGCGCAAATGTACTTAAATAACAGGCTTAGAGGGACAGCTCCACCTACCTCACAGTTTATCACCTGTTCTTCAGTTTCAATCTACAGTTCTTGCAATCAAACTAAACTTTTCTCATCTTCATGTCACTGTTTAGGATTTCCAAAGTACTTTGGTCTCTTTAAATGTTTCATTCAGATCTTCTCTCTGTGTGTACAAAAGAAAAGCCCAGATAACTGAAGGTTTTTCATGTCTTTGTCTTGAGATTATGTTCTGCCACCTTTATAGAGTGCCTTTTGCTCTTGAAGGCCAAGGGCTATGTGAAGTATATCAGTCAACAGCATCAAAATCCAAGCGGATCTTAAGTTTGATATCCAGCAGGTTAACAATAACACTTTGAGATTTTGGGCAGGTAAGAGACATATATGAGTGATGTTTCAAGCCCATGATGTGGATGAAAGCGTCCTTGGTACACAATGAATTGGCAAAACAAACAACACAGACACTTTGTAATATATCCTCTCAGGGACACATCCAAGCTCAGCATGGTTAAAAACCCACTGTTGCCCCAGCAGAAGGCCTCGCACCAGGGCCTTGATTTAATCATTGCCCAGCAAGGGGAGAGGCCAAGCAGGCAACAAAGCTGCCCTCCAGCCTTCCATCCTCCTGCCATCAATGCTCCCAGTAGGTTGACCCAGGAGAGGCCAACCCTCACCCTCCACCTGGGTTGTTTGAAGATGAGAGCAGCTTAGTATAAGGGGAGGGAGGGCCAAGAGGAGGAGAGGTAGATGAAACCCCGGTTGTTCTCTTTGAACTGCTAATCACTGTGTTTAAAGCTGACCTCGCTTCCCGTCTCTTTTTGGCTCATTAAAATACGTACCGTGATAAAGGGTCAGGATGGGAGTTCATCATGAAGCATGATTCTACCAGTCAGACACGCACACTTAAGTTTCTCCAAGATAAAAATAACCAGGAGAGAACTTTGTGTCACTGGTATTTAAATAAAAATGTTTTGTAACCCCTACCTAGACTAATTTGCTTTTCATTAATGGTTTCTATAAATACAGAAACAAACAAACAAAAAAACATAATAGATGATCAGCAGTCTAACCAAAAAAAGATGCCATTGCTGTAAAACATGCCTATATATATATACATATATAGTAGTGTGACTCTGGTCTGAGATGCATTCAGGTCAGATGTGCATTGTTAATCACGTCTACAGGATCTTGATCCAATTTGGATAAATCTGAACAAGCCAACAGAGACTGCAGGGAGAGGAAGGGCTAGGCATGGAAGGAGAGCATGATGAGGCAGCAGAGAAGGAGAGTAGGGTAGCAAGGGATCAATCAATCATCACTCCTGTTGGTTTATATTGACTCTGCAGTCCCACTGGGCTACCATGGTCAATGTGCTTTCAGGCATTTTGCGTGGGTCGATGGAGGAGCGTGCCTGGCTTAACACTCACCTTTTAAAGGGATTTGTTGTGTGTTTATAATATATTAGATGTTTTTATGCAGTGTGCATTGGGAGGTTTTTGTAATTGTATGTAATAATAATAATAATAATGGATTGGATTTATATAGCGCTTTTCAAGGCACCCAAAGCGCTTTACAATACCACTATTCATTCACTCTCACACACTGGTGGAAGCAAGCTACAGTTGTAGCCACAGCTGCCCTGGGGCAGACTGACAGAAGCGAGGCTGCCATATTGCGCCATCGGCCCCTCTGGCCAACACCAGTAGGCAAGTAGGGTAAAGTGTCTTGCCCAAGGACACAACGACCAGGACAGAGAGCCCAGGGATCAAACCGGCGACCTTCCGGTTACAGATGCGATTCCCAACCCACTGAGCCACGGGCGACCGTGGCTCAGGGGGTTGGGGTTGTCTTGAGGAAAGTGCATTAGTGTGTGATATGTGCTTACACGTTTTAGAAATTACAATCCATAAGTGTCAAATAGCCGCTGGGCATCAGATTTTGCCAAGTTCAAGGGGTTGAGCTTTTAAAATTTGTTGACCTTGCTACCACGCTGCATTGTACAATGGCAGCTTCCCAAAAACCAGCATCAAGATTGGCTTTTGCCCACGTGCCTGTGCTTGGCAGTCGTGTCATATAAAAAATGCTATCCGTGCCAGGTATTGTGTAACTATTAGCTCAAACTGATGCCAATCTATGACAATGGCTCATTCAGTTTGAAGTGCAATAATTGAGGGCATTAAAAAAAAAGATTTATTCCTCCAAGTTCTTGATCAATTAATCATAGATCTGCAAAATCAATAGACATGGCCTTTATATCCTCAGAAACTTTTTTAGAACAGTCAACAACAGTCAGTATTTTCCTGTGGTGTTTATAACAGAAATGTCATTTGTGCATTAAACTAATATTTCACATGTTAGGTTAATTATGTAGTCATTAGTGAAACACTGTTACTTCCATATTCACTACACTATATAACAGTCAAACGGCTAAAAGCTAGGCCGGGCAAGTTTTTAGCTAAAAGCTCTTTGAGAATAAATTCAAAAACACTATTTTATGCTTCCTGTCTTATATTTGGTAATTTCTGGATTCAGCTAAATAAATAGGAACAAATTGGCAAAAGGCTGCTAGTAACAAAGCCCCTAAAGAATTTAACAGTGGTTCTTTGCTAAGTGGTCGTTTATAGACATGACACCGGTTCTACCCTTGAGTTAGGTGCTCTTTTATATTTGCATGAACATATGTCAGAGTTAAGTGGCCAGTTTGCTTTAAGCAATATCTGAAGACATTGTAGAATACTTTCTTTCTATAACAGAGGGAAATATCATAGCTTTATCGCTAATACACCAGTTATGTTGTAACACAATAATATTAAATATTAGAATTAAATATTAATATTAGAATGCAAAAAATTGACTTTAAGTGGCAGTCAAAACTAGAATTTTATTTTTGTTCTATTTTATTTTAGCTATTATCACAGTTTCCCTAAAACCTACTGCTTACTATAAACACCTTTTGCATTAAAAAAAAAGAAAAAGAAAAAACCCCCAAAACAAACAAACCAGTCAGTTTAAACGTGATAATTTCCTGGGTTAACAGAATCAAAGCCAACACTGAAACAAAAGTCAGCTGTTAGTAGGATGCTTGAGGAACGCTGAGCGAAGGTTTTGTTTAACTTCCTGCTGTGTAATGTGTGGTTTTTCCACCATCCAATTTGCTGAGCATCTCCGACACTGTGACCCTTCTTTTATTAACAGTCTGAGCAGCGTAAGAGGGGACAATGTTTCTTTGAGCTGGCAGCCTCACTCAATAGAGTCAAGGTAATAAAACGAGTTTGAGAGAGAAAGACTGAAAAACAAGCAGAGAGTTAGATTGAGTTGAGTTGAGCAGTAGCGGGTGGACTGGCCAAAACGTGAAAAGGCTTTCTCTCTGACAGGTTATTGATTAGCTCATACTTCCCAAAAGGATTCTTGAAGACTATTAAAGGGAGAAATTGATGCTATTCGCTAAAGCAATCCCTCTTTTCACTGAACCAAGCCTTCGTCTGCTTTCCTCTTAATACTTGACGTTGTTTGAAATATTGATAGGATTTGAGATAGTTAGAAAAGTGTAGATCAATGAACAAAAAAAGGAGAAAAAAAAACCAGACTCCATGCCAAAACAATTTCCCTTCACACACCTTTATTTTTACAAACCCAATAACCAATTCCTAGTAATTTGGGATGCTGTGTAAAATAAATGAATAAAACCCTTATTTTATTTACAATAGAACACAGAAAACGTTTTGAAGATTTAACCTGAAATAAATGCCACATTTTAAGAGAAATATTAGCTCATTTTGAATTTAATAGGACCAACATATCTGGAAAAAGATGAAACAGGGCCATGTTTACAACTGTGCAGCATGCCCTCTTCTTTTAACAGCAGTCTGATTGTTACTCAGTCCTGGGTCTTATTTGTCATAATGTTTTTATTTCATTTTGTGTTAAATGTTTTCAGTTGGTGAAAGATCTTGATTGCAGACAGGCCAGTTAAGCACCCAGACTCATGCGACGCCATGCTGTTGTAATAGATGCAGTATGCAATTTAGCACCACTTTGCTGAAATATGGACATCCCTGAATAGAAGATCGTCTACCTGGGAGCATAAGTTACTCTAAAACCTGTACATACCTTTGAGTATTGATGGGGCCTTTTCAGATCTGCATGCTGACTATCAGAGATGTGAGTCAACTGAGTCCAGATAATAAGCCAGATGATCCTCCTCCTCTTTAGTCCAGAGGGCACAGCATCCATGTTTTCCAAAAAGAATTTAAAATTGGACTTGTCTGCCCACAGGCCATTTTTCCACTGTGCTTAAGTCCATTTTAGATGAGTTTTGGTACGGAGAAGATCATGTGTAGCTTCTTTTTTGTTAGACTTCTATGACAACTTGTATTTATGGATGGAACAGTGAACTGTGTTGTGATTTCTGGAAATGTTCCTAAGCCATGCAGAGATTTCCATGACAGAATCATGCCTGTTTTTAATGCAGTACCATCTGAGGGCTGGAAGATCACTGGCATCCAGTACAGAGATTTCTCCATATTCTCTGAATCTTTTGACGATATCATGTTCTGTACATGATGTGGATGATATTTAAAGTCCTCAGAATTTTACTTAGTAAACCTCTGGCCAACTTTATTTCTTAGAAAATCTGCCCCTTTAAGATTCTCTTTTTATACCGACTTTATAATTACCAATAAGACTAACTAGTTGAAAAATGTTCCCCGAGCTGTTTTTTGCAGTACCAATTACCTTTTCAGCTTTTTCTTGCCCTCGTTCGAATGTTTTGGAAATGTCTTGCTGGCAGCAAATTCAGAGCTCATGTTTTTTCTTAAAATGGTTGTAATTTAGTAAGTTTAAACACTTGATATATTTTCTATGTTGTATTGTAAATAGAATATGTGTTGTTTGTGTTTTTATTGACATTTTAAAGAGCATACCAACGTCTTTAAATTTAGGGTTGTAAAAGCTCAAAGGGCTCCTGAAGGGTGAATAAAATAACTGCACGGAAATTGAATTTAGTCTCAAATATAATACAGCTCTATGATTCCTTCTAGCCCTGCGGAGATCTCTGTTTGAACAGTATATCTTCTTCTTCTGGCTGGTCCCTTTAGGTGTTGCCACAGTGGATCATCTGCCTTCATCTGACCTTATCCCCAGCATCTTCCTTTGTCACACTAACCCTGTGCATATCCTCCTTCATTACATCCATGAATCTTCTCTCTGGTCTTCATCTTTTTCTCCTGCCAGCAGATCATTTTCAAAATCCTTTCCCCAATATGTCAGTGATTCCTCCACTACACATATTCAGCCTTGCCTTTCTAACTTTGTCTCCAAACCAATCATCCCAAACTGTCCCTTTGGATAGCATGTGCAATTATAAAAATGGTTTCCCTGTATATACATTTTCTAAGCCATCCCTAAGATAATAATGTGTCTGAAAGAGCTATGACAATAACCACTGCTGACCTTTAGGATGTTGACAGAATCACTTATTTCCTGACTTTAACAACCTCATACATATGAGGCCTGGACTGTTTGCAGACACGTATACAGTCTGGACTAGATCCCTTGTGGAATTTGTTAACATATACAGGTGGATAAGCAAACACGTGCTTCACATACACGGTCCATAAAAATTCCACCACTGCTGCCATCCACACTCAGCTCTCACAAATCCATTTCCATGTTTCCACTAATCTGTGTATTACGGTTGTGGATGAACGCTACAGCTCACTATGTGTAGTGTCCATGTGTTTGCATGTGTTGTGAAATTGGAAATAGCAAGGAATTAAATAATCAAACTGAATCCACTTACAATTTCTACTTTTATAAAGGGAAAGGGAAACGTAAATATAAGTTGAAGCTTATTAATGAAACCATGCCCTGTTGAAGGCTCTGCTGTCATTACTCATTACTTGACTTTCAACTTAAATCTGAAAAATTTCTACCTTGTTCTATTGTGTCCTTTTGGAGGATTTAACATGGAATCTACTGCTTTGCAAAAATATATGCTGTAATATAATAATACTGATAGTGCTGTATTACTTGCCAACCTAACCTATTTGTTCATTGAGATGGTTTAATAAGGTCATCATGATAAACTGTCATCAAGCTCTTCCAGAAGGCCTGTCAGGGAATGATTTATACTGACTTTGAAGGGGAAAATAATAATTAAAAGCTAGATGGCAGCAATCCACACTGATTATGCATAACATTATGACCACCTGCCTAATATTATGTTGGTCCCCCTTTTGCTGCCAAAATAGCCCTGACCCACTGAGGCACGGACTTCAATAGAGCCCCGAAGGTGTGCTGTGGTATCTGGCACCAAGGTGTTAGCAACCTATCCTTTAAGTCCTGTAAACTTTGAATTGTAGTTTCCATAGATCAGACTTGTTTGTTCTGCACGTCACACAGATGCTTGATGGGATTGAGATCTGGGAATTTGGAGGTCATGTCAACTCCTCAAACCATTCATGAATCATTTTTGCTTCGTCGCAGAGTGGATTATCAAGCTGAAAGAGGCCACAGCCATCAGGGAATATCGTTTCGATGAAAGAAATGGTACGTATCAAAGTAACATCTGCATGGAGTCAAGTGCAGGACTCAAGGTTTCCCAGCAGAACCTTGCCCAAAGTGTCGCACTGCCTTCACTAGCTTGCCTTACTCCCGTAGTGCATCCTGGTGCCAGGTATTCTATAGGTAGGCAACACATATGCACCCAGCCATCCACCTAATGTAAAAGAAAATGTGACTTATCAGATCAGGCCACTCTCTTACATTGTTCCAAGATCCAGTTCTGATGCTCATGAGCCCATTGTTTGTGCTTCTAGTTGTAGACAGCCTGTGGTATGTGTGTGGTATGTATTCTGACACCTTGCTGTCAGAATCAGCATGAACTTTTCTGGCACCCCAAAAGGTCGATTCTGTTCATCTGGACGTAGCGTTTTCAGTGGGAGAAACGTTTCATCACTCATCCAAGTGACTTCTTCAGTCTCAGCTGACCGCAGGTTTCCCCAACCTTTTAAACAGCACATTTGCACAATGACTGAAACTAGCACCACTGAATGAACAATGGGATGTGAGAGCTGGCAGTCTAAGCTACAGTAGACCATCTATTGGATCAGACCACACACACACACACCCACACACCCTCTCCTCATGTGCATCACTTAGCCATGGCCACCCATGAGCCTGTCGCTGGTTTACCACTGTTCCTTCCTTGGATCACTCCCTTGGACCCAGCCATCTCGCCATCACAATTTGGCCCTTATCACACTCACTCAAATCCTTACACTTGTCTATTTTTCGTGCTTCCAACACATCAGGTTTAAGGATAAAAAGTTCACTTGCTCCCTAATGAATCTCACCCACTAACAGGTGCCACAATGAAGAAAAACAGAGAAGTGTTATTCACTTCACCTGTCATTGACCACATGTTATGCCTGATGTATGTAAAAGTTACTAATCAAAATGTAACTTAATAGAGCCAGTTGTTTCCTGTTTGGTGGTTGTGGCTGCTAGTCTATTGTTAGAATGGCTGGTTTGGCCCTACCTAGCTTATCACATAGATTCTGTAGGGAATCGGGGACTTAAAAGACACACAAAAATACTGGTTACTATTTTAAAATGGACTTTACTGAGACCCAAAACATAGAAATGAAAATAAGCAATTTTAGCAAATAAACGGGCCCTTAAAGGAGGTCAACAAAACAGAACTCTGCTCAAAATGCTTCTAACAAAACAATAAGGTAACTCATAAACGGAGCTTTCAGTGGAAACACAGGTACTAGCTGATTGGACCATTATAAACCCATAGTTGAAAACAACAGAGACAATAAGTAAAGCAAAGAAAACCACCCAACATGCTTTTAAAGGTGAAGCGTTTCTATTTAAGAAGGCTCCACCGCCAAGTGCAACTGAAACAACAATTTACAGGAATGAAAAGGATCAAGTGTGATGTCTAAATGTGCAATTCAACATTACAGGCTGTGATTGTGTATTGTTTATTTTTAATCGACTATAAATCAACTTTAGTTTAGCAATAAGATATATATCCATTATCATGTCCACTCTTACATAATATCTCAGCTGGGATCTCACTGGATTAAAAAAAAAGACAATGAAAGACTTGCGCCAGTAATGTACACAATAAAAGGCTGATCACTAAATGAGAAACACAAAGACCAGAAGCTTATTTTTTAGATTGAGCAGTGTACTGGCACAAATCCCAGACCACTTTTATGTCTGAGACCTCAGACATCAGTCTCAGCTCTTGTTTATTACTGTGTTACAGTATATGATTAAACCTACAATCTTTTGATACAACTTAATTTTTGAGCTGCCGAGTAGACCGTTTTAAGTCAAAAAAGGTCAGCTATCCTCTCTTAGCTTATGATTAATGGAGCAGTTTGTTTTCCCAGAAGCTGTCAGGACTAAGAAGAATAAAAAAATACTGAGAAAAATTCTGTTAAATTGGTACAAGATAAGTACATGGCCATGAGCCTAAGTAGATAGTGGTGGTATTATGTAGCGTTAAGAATATAACACCATCTATAAAGAACAAATGTTTATAGTGGTTATTTTTTAAAAAAGTAGCAACTCTTGCTTATACCAAACTGCTTAAATCATCAATGTCCTATGCTTAGGGCTTTGTGAGGCAGATATGCATAGATGGCATCTATGCACACACTTATTCCATGCTGCATCTATATAGACAGATAATTTCTTTTACCTTGCAAGAAAAAACATGTCCTTACTCAAGTTATCTCACAGTTCATCCATAATCAAACCTGACACTTCTTTCCTCTACTCCCTCCTTTCCTCCTGTCCCCCATCTTCCCCTTCCCCACCTGCCCTCCTTCTGCTTTCACATCCCAAAATACCAGGCTGCTGAACAGCAGACTCTACCTGTAAGCCCCAGGCCAATTAGTGTGGGGTTGCAGCATTGTTATCTTCCTGTCATGGTGGGTTTCTCCTGCCTACTATGTTTGTGGCAACACAAACTGTTGCTGTGGCTTCTGCTGCTGCTGCTGCCGGGCCACAGGCAACTTGAGAACTGGAGATAGGGATGGGTGAGGAAAAGAGGAGGAAAAGAAATTTGCTCTATTTAACCAGGGACAACTTCTAAAATGAAATTCTGGGAAAGTTCTGCATAACAATGTGTCCAGTTTGTCTTTGTGCATTACCACAGGCATAATGAGAATGAGACAAAAGAATGATGAGGGTACTTCTCAGATGAGTGGTTGAAAGCACACCTCGGTCATGACCACATTACATAAGATTGATAATCATCATGCAGTGATGTGAACACTGAGGAAAGAGGTGGGGGGCAGAAGGTTAAGGTCAACTAACTTATTTTTAGAAGGTTTTTTTTTTTTTTTACACACTGTCTGGCCCACATAAACGTGATGTGTGTTCAGTGGTGTGCACCCTGGGGGTTGGGCAGACCCTAACCTCAGTTATGCTCTGTTCTGTGGCTAGAAAGGGGATTTCAGCATTTCAGGAAACTGACTAGTGTGGAATTACTTCTTTATTTATTACTTGTTTCTTGCCTGCTCCACCGTTGTACAAAAAAAGAGAACAGCTTCTTCATTTGCAGACAAGAAAGTAAAGTAATCCATTTGTAAATTTAAGATTATGCTTAAACAATCTTCGACTATCCAACTACATTTATATAAATAAGGCCATAAAATGGTCAAATTTGACATATCTATAAGGATATTTAATGGGACAGTGGTGACAAAGTTCAACGGGACCCTTGATACTATCTGTGCTTCTGGCTTTTGAAAGATTACGGGGGAATCACAAAACAGTGAAAAAGAAAAGAGACTTAAAATGCAACAACAGCACTGCTAAACTCTGAAAAAACTTTTGGGCCACTGAGTCAGACTAGTGTGGTCAGTGCAGTGCATATGTGAAAGGGCCATAAGAGTGATCATGTATGGTGCAAAGGTGTAGAGGAACAGAGATCATACAAAGGTGAGAGGATGCCACGACGCAGACACGATATCAACACCTGCAAGCAGACGCACCTACACTGTAACTAAATCATCTAATAATAAACTAATTAGAATCCATTTACTCTGAGCTAACCAAAATTAAACTAATTGGCAGTTAACTGAGAATAAAACAGAGATCAAATGAGGGTCAGGAGGGTCATAAAATTAGGAATGCACCTGAGTTGGCATTTCAGTGATTGTGGGAAGCATGCAAGTTCCAAAATATTGTAAAATCTAAAATTACACCCTACCTGCTCTCTGAAGAATTAATTAATCTTTAATCATTCATTGTCAGATGTAAGTAGAACATTTAAATAATTCTAAATAAATCTTCAATTCACAATTTATTGCAGGCACTTATTATGACTTTTGTCTCTGGTCAAAAATGATCTGGACCACGATGTAAAGACGTAAAATGTGAACACTAAGTAAGGGTTACATAGACATTGATATTCTCATTTAGTTATGAACCCAAAACCTTTACTGATCTGCCTTGAGCTTTTGTAATTATTAAAAGAAAACATTTGCATTTAACAAATTTGATTTGCTGTGATTCTCTCCCAATTTACGTGTTAAAAAGCTTTAATCATCATTCCCTACCGCATAAAGAAACTGCTAGACTGCTGTTATAAAAAGTACTTATGTAGTCACCCGTCTGGCCAAAAATGAGGTTGTGAAACAGCGGGGACAAGAGTTAATGGCAGTATAGTCCCAACTCTGGTTTTTAGGCTCAAAACTGGCTTAGAGCGACCCATGTGGTAAAGTCACTGTACAGCACTACAGTAGAAATCCCCACATTTAAACGAGATGATGGTCGTAACACATCCAGGGTGTTGTGACTATTACTGTGTACAAAGGCTTCAGTGGACAGCAGGAATAACAATAATGATGTCTGTGTGTGAGCATATGCCACTATGATAACTTTAACTTTGCCTTATACACTAAAGACAACTGAAGCGGTGTGAAACAGGAGAAGCTTGCCACAATGCGGCCTCATGTATCTGGGGCACCTGATATATTAAGATGCGTACAACATTCATTTTGTCAAAGTTTGAAAGAAAGAGAAAAAAGTTTCCTTCCAAAAGAAAATCTAAATATGCTAGCGATAGCTTTCTAAATATACTATACCAGCCAGGACCTTAGCCCCTGCAGCCCCTCCTGTGAGTGGTAGGGCAGCACGATCTTACCTGTGCTGGTGTTGTTCTAATGTCACCATAACAATGTTTGCCCAAGATCAACATTGCAACTGACCAATGATGTTGTCCGAGCATTCCGTTAGCATTAGCCAGGAAGTTAGCTACTGCTTCTCATTCAGTAAAAGGAGTAGATGTTGTAGTCCCTGACATTGCATTGCTTTAAATGGAGAGAATCTTGAGGGATGACTGTTATGGGGAAAGGCAGCCAAGAAAATTTACCAGCAGCACACATCGTTGTGTGCCTCAACTTTCGGTCTTTTACCCAAGTTAATCTGCCATTTTTTGGGGATTAGAGATCTGATTTAGATTATCATATTAAGATTTGGGGCACATCATCAGTAGTGGACCTTGGATTAATCGGGTGTTTCGGCCATTCTCACTAGACACCCTCATCCCTGGAGTGTGTCACTGGTTTATGTTAAATTGTTATTTCTTCTCTTCTTTCTTCTTTAGTTTTCCACAGTTTATTTTCTCCTATCTATTTGCTGCAACTCAGAAATAATACTTACCTCTAGCATTTATGGAGCCTCACTTCTTCAAAGGGATAGAAAAGGTGATAGAGTGAAGTAAGACAAAAGGGACAAAAGGGACAAGATAGGAAAGAGCAGAGAGTAGAGCTGGAAGGGGGGCGCCTGATTTGGCACCATAATAATGCTTGCCCAGGATCAACATTGCAACTGCATTGCAGTCTTTCTTGATAAAATATTTATTATATTAAATAAATAAACTTGAAACACTTAACATTTGTTCTAGAAAATTATGGTGTTTCTCACCATTTTTTCCTCCTTCCAAAACTATGACATTGCAACAACAGGACTGGTCGGTTGCAGTGCTGATCCTGGACCAGCATTAATATGATAATGCAGGAACATGACTTTGGTGTAAGTCAGTTCCTACCTTCACCTATGGTCATGGTCCTGAGTAGTGAAGAATAACGTTGTGGATACAAGCAGCAGAAATGAGTTTCCTTCAAAAGCTTACTGGGCTTTGCCTTTGAGATACTGTGAAAAGCTTGGTTCACAAGGGACTCTTAGTAGAGCTGCTGCTCCTCCACATCAAAAGCCTGATTAGGTTGCTTAATTGATTCCTCCTGGGTGTGGCGTTTTGTGCATCACTCATCAGACCACATCGTCTTTTTTTTCACACATGTAAACTGGTGCCTTTTTTGACATCTCTAAACTCTCACGTGATATCTGCAATCAGGGGTTTATACACTGCAGCCCCAGGATGTGCTTGCTGACACAGTTTGATCCTGTTTTGCATCAAGCTTCTCAGTTACCCGAGGGAAAGTTATGCTTCTGTTTCATTTTCTCACACGTCACATTAATGCACAAGCTCACCATTATCAAATGTATGCTGTCAACCACAATATCTTTCCCGTACATCTAAATGCAGTTATCACTTTAGTCACTGTTCCTATTGAAACAGTAGGCAGTTGTGCAGTCTTTGTGGCTGAAGCACCTACCATCTGTGCCCCAAGAATGGATCTTCTTTCAAAATTACTTAGGCTTCATCCAAAATCAAACTCAACTGTGTTTGTTCAGCATTTTTTTTACATTCCAGAGAGCATTTCTAGATCCAGTGCACCTGTTTGCAAGTATCTGCATTTTTTATGTTTCTCCATTCATTAATTCATGTTTTTCTTTTCTCTTTTTATGTTAACTGTCTGTAGGTAGTAGAAACAGGGTAATTACAAATGTCTTTCATCCATTGGGAAATTAGGTTACATTTTAAATCTAAAGTAATTATCCAGTTAAATGTTAAATTAAAAGATTTTAGCCAGAAACCCGAACATTTGCTAAAATAAAACCTCTATTACACAAAAAAAACCATTTACAATTACACTGAAATTACATTAAAACATTACTGAACTTAAAAAAGAACTTAACAAAATAAAATGGAGCAGTTACACTTTTCAAGAAAATAACTAAAAATGCTTTGGATAAATGATAAATGAAAACATAGAAAAGGAAAGGAACATAGATTCAAAAAAATGCTATAAAACTGATCAGGGAGCACTCCACAGTGGAAATGGATAATTACCCAAAGCCTACTGCAAAAGCAACCCCAGAGTTTCTTGAGGCACACTACCTCCCAAATCACTCACCTGTTCTCTACCCAATTGAGGGTGCTCTTCAGACATTAGAGACAAAACAGTAAACAGTAAAATAGCGTTTGGTGTCCATGGATTCAAGACTTCAGGAAGTCATTGCCTGCAAAGCAGTTTCATGAAAGAATTAAAAAACATGGCCTCTATTCAAATTTATCTTAGTTTGTTGGGCTATCTTTGAGTGTCATTGTCCGTAAACATACAGATCTAACTCTAGCTATCTGCCTGCTCCTCTAAAGAGCATTTATTTACTCCCTCACTCAAATGCTGTTTATTATCTGTTTATATCTTGATGTGAAAAACGATAAACTCATATCTGAACGCTCGTAACCTCAGTGAAACATTTATTATATCAAATGAAAACTCTCAGTGAGCAATATACGATAATCTAATGCTTTCTCCCCACTGAGCACCTTCCAAAACATGGTGTGCTAGCAGAAATGGCTAAATGCCATTTGCCTTTATTAGCAACAGCTTCAATGTCCACAGCACCACAATTCACAGCCTCAGGTCATGTGACATTCAAACAGGTCACGACACACTGCAATTGTACACTTAGCTTTATTGATTTTGAGCAGTGTGTGGTCTAGTTATCTGTTTAGTGTTTGTTGTTTACTCTTTGATTGCTTAGCAATAGTGTGTTCTATTGTGTAATATCTGCAGATGCTTTTTTTCATTTTGAATTCTGTTTTCATCGTTTGTAATGTTTCTAGTTTCATCTTTCATGATCTTATATTCTCTTATGTCTCATCCAAAAAGATACACTTAGGAGCTTAAGAAAAAAAATATCAAACATGCACAAGGTCACGGTGTGTTTTGCTACAAAAGACAATCAAATTAGTTAAACCTTGACTTGACAATAAAATTGCAATTTTTAAAAGTGCAGCAATCTTTTGGTCTGCATCTGAAGTCTCAATTTCTTTAGCTGAAATCTAGAGCAGGATGTGTTACCTCTCAATTCATCATGGCACCTAGCAAGAGCAAACCACTGTCTAATTGAATGACGGAAGGGTCAGAACTTCACTAATGTGACTTTTGGGAGATTGTCTTTAAACACAAGTTTAATGAGAAGATAGGAAAATCAAAAAAACAACTCCTCCCTAGAATAAAATTATGAAAAAAGAGCAGTTATTCCCACAGCTCTTGCTTGAACTTTGCTTTGTCGAGACATTTGTGCTGCTTAAATTTCATATCTAGGCATTTTGGCAACATGCACAGAGAATAGAGAAGACAAGGAAGAAGAATACAGATGACCCGATACTAGTTTGCAGCATTTGAAGCAACTATCAGCTATTTAAGATGAGTGACAGAGGACATTTTCTTAATGTTCTGAGATGGGATAAGCTTGGATAAATAAAATCTAGGCCTCTGATTCATTGGTAGTTGTCGCATGCACATCACCCACTTAGATACTTTCATCATCTGTATTTTTGTTTTCTTTCTCAAGCACAGCCCACACACACGCCTTGAGACTTATAAAGAGCCTGTCTTCTTAGCATCCAACATCAATGCAGATCAGATTTTTGTGGACTGTTTGCCTTTAAAATCAGAATCCTACAGGACTCATGGAACTGTCGCGGGACTGGAGCAACACTGAACTCATTTGAGTTTGGGAATCAAGTGAGATAAAGCTTAGGGGTGGATAAAAGTATATAAAACATTTATGTCTAATTGTGTGTTAATATCACGTATTATCCCAGAAACTGTACAGCATGTTAAAATGGCTCAAATTGTAATAATTTAATCAAGAAGGCAGAAAATATGCACACTAGAGATCAAGGGAAGAAACCTTTTGTCAGAGCTTTAACCTTTAACCTTCACCACACAGACGTAGTGGACTACAAATGTCACTTTTCTGTCACAGTTCACTGCTCATACAGAAAAAGGTGGCTGTGCAAGCAATGACTTTATGTATTTAATTTACCAGAATCTGATTATAGTAGTCAATAAATCATAAAAATACCTGCCAATTTATGAAGGTAACTTTGCCACTGCAGCACTGAATTATAATGTTCTGCGCAATTTCCTATTTTGAATCCAACTTGTATTCCTTTCTTTCAGCCTGAGTCACTGCTTGCCCTTTCCGGACCTGTCCACAAATCTCCAAACTCATCTACATGTAGCTTACAAATCCACAAAGGTTACTCTGCCCTCATCTACCATTCCTCTCATAGCAGGGTGAGTTCTACCAAGTAAACAAACGGCTGAGTGTTGGACTGTTATTTAGATTCAGACCTTAGACTGCTGCTGACAGTCTCTTGTGGGACTGCAACTTGCTTTCATTTCTCTGCTTGAATCTTCTAGTCCCTTTTCTCTCTGAGCTGTCTTAGCATGCACATAGTCAATAATAAATTCTTCCTGACATCAGCGTAAGTTTCAATTCCAGCTACTGGTTCCTTTTTTATTGTGTCCACTATTATGACTAATAGCTATAGAAGCTCATTTGTGCTCATGCCTGTGGGTCTCCTGGGCATGCGAGTCAGGAGGTGGGCGTTTCCATAACCACCATTGTTTTTAGTTATTATTGTGCCATACTATGTAGCTTTCCTCTTATGGACTGTCTTTTTATATTATGATTTTTAGACAAGTTTTTTATTACTTGTCTTTTTTATGTTTCAGCTTTTGCATCTCTTGGGTGACTGGTGTTGATTAAAGTGAAATAAACAATCAAAAATGTTTAGACAAAGTTTGAGCAGGAAGACAGTTATTCTAAATTGCTCGTTATGCCAAGTCCCCATCTCCTGCTTCTCTGTCTGTCAAACAATCATCTTAACAGCTGTGGAGCACTTGCTCTAGTGTAAACATCATTGTCTCTTTACTGTGTCCCTGCAGTTCACTAGGACCCTTTATTTTTTACCACGTCCTCTTATGCTCATTAATAGTTTTTACAGTAGATGTTCCATTCCTCCAAAATGGATACAAGCAGTCCCAGAAAAAGGGGATCTATGAACATTTTATACATAATCAGTTTGAACTTTTATGTAAAATTCATGATATCACATTTGTGTCCAGTTGTGAAGGTATTTAGCTATGCAGAGTGTGCAATCCATGGAAATGTGCTTGTGTGCTATAAAAAGCCATCAGCCAGTGCATAGTCTGATGGTGATATGTCAAATGGTGAATGATTAAAAAATTGGGTTGATTAAGCAAAGGGATTTCAGCTGACTTCACACTGAAATACAGTAACATAAAAAAAAAACTATAAAACATCCAAAATAAGAAAGTAGCCACTGTAGACAGTTTCAATTATCTTCAAAACTAAGTTTCAATTTCGTTTTTCTTTTTCTTCTTTTCTGTAAAAAAAGAAACAAACAAACAAAACCCTTCAATCTTCTTAATAACTGGCTGAAGGACAAACAACAACACAAGCAGAAGCCCACTGACCGGTTGCTTGAGAGGCTGGCCCCTGGTGACAGTAAACAGCTAGAATATGTAAACAATGGTCAGAAAAGGCTATGCATAGGGGCCAGTGAAAGTGTAGCTGGCTTGTAGTCCTCCCACTCGCTCACAATTACAAAATGGTACTTCTAAATCCTGTGCTTGTTTTGTTCCTTTTCTAAAAAATCAACAAAAGGTTTGTCTTCACTTTTGACCACAGATCCATGTGTTACAACACAGCTCAGGAGCCATGGCACAAAAATATAGACTGATACCAGAGTTAATAAAAAAAGGTGAGTGAGTGAGTTTTGACTCAATTTTTGCATGTGTGAAGATAAAATCCAATTACAAGAAAAACACAGCCAGAAGAGCACGATGAGTTCAAGCAGCAACGGGAGGTGGTTAACAGGAGAGTGGAGAGAAATAGAGAGATGGTGGCTGCACTTTCTTTGTTCTGTATTTTGTTTTAGGTTTAACAACACTTGTTGCCATTTCATTACCGCGATCTAAAAAACTGCTTGTGGGGGGGGTTGATTCTGGCGTGGTTGTTCCTGCTGAGCGGTCGTCCTCATTAGGTGACCTTGTTGGTGAACTACCTTTGTTTTCTTCGGAGTAGAAAAACAAGAGGCGAGAGGCGGGGTGTCCGCTCGACAGGGCGCCCGTCTATCAAAGCGCTAGCAGAGAGACGGACTCACAACCACATCCGTGGCCAATTTAGAATCGCATATTAACCTAACATGCATATCAAATCCCAAACCTTCTTACCTTCTGATGTGAGGCAAAAGTGTTAACCGCTGCTCCACCACTAAATCTGAGGGGTAAAAACACAAGAAACATTTAGTAAACTGATGTTAGTAAAGCATAACCAAAAAAAAAAAAAAAGAAAATAGAAAAAAAAAACAATAAATGAGACATCCTGAAGTCCTGCAGGACTAGTAGAACAATGCTCTCGTTCACTGGAGCAGCACCTTTTGTGACTGTAATGACACACACACAGTGGAGTGGCAGTCCTTCTGACACTATTCACAGCTGCAGGGGATGGTTAGTCCTGCCCACCCAGTCTGGGCCTGCCCATAATAATAGGTGTGGATACAAGCAATTGTTATTACCAGCTCCAACAAAGAAGAATTTTTCTTTACTGTCGGGTGCTGCTATGAGAAAAAGATCATACTTCCATCACTGCTGGTAAGAATCAGAGAAGTACAAAGGTGGGATGTGTTAACTGGCAGCAGCTTTGATATGAAACTAAACTGCTCTAGCAACGATAAAAATGACTAAAACACTTACCTTCTTTTCTCTGTTCTTGCACTGCTTTTGGCAAAAGTTATTGTCTTCCTTAGCTAAAATATGTGCTGACCTACCTCTTTTTCATGTTTTCTTTTTTTCAGGTTACACACACAGGTGTGTGTGGTGACCGGGACTGCAGGGGCGTTGTTGTTCCTGCTCCATTAGAGTCCTGTTTGATGAACTGTTCCTGGTGCTTATTGTACTTTAGAAGGGTGCTAAATTTCAGTTCAGTCCAGTGTAGAAATTGTTCCACTAAGGTTGGGCCAGAAAAAAAAAGAAAGAATAAAAAAAAAGAGAGTAAGAGAGTGAAAAAAAAATCTCACTGTGTGTGGGAGAAAATGGAGGAGCTTTCAGCTTTTTTTCTTTTTTAAAGCAGAGGAGGAAGAGACCCATGAATAGTAGTAAGCCTCATTACTTTGGTAAATGGGTAAATGCCCCATGGCCTGTACCACCTACAGTATGCCAGCTGCAGGAGCAAATTGGTCTCCAGGGACTCATAGACAGCTGTGTATGTGCATGTGTGTTTGCCAGAAACACTGTGAGAGTGAGAGAAATAACGACTGACAGAAGCCACTACAAAACATTGAAGTCAGATAAATAACAAATTAACTAACTTGCTAAGACAGCAGAAGAACACAGACTGACTGTGCGACTTATTTCCATTCATAGTTAAAATGAAGGGCAGCATTGTCAGAAATTTTAGGTGGAAAAAAAAGAGATCTTTTTCCTAACCTTCACTTTACTAAAAGCCTTCAAACTTTCTTCAAGACTGTCAGGAGCAGTTTAGAGAGAGAAGAAAACTTTAACACACCGATGTTGGGTAAAATCTCTCTTCCCTAGTATTTTACTATCTATCTATCTATCTATCTATCTATCTATCTATCTATCTATCTATCTATCTATCTATCTATCTATCTATCTATCTATCTATCTAT
>NW_005187581.1:1146421-1147994 GCF_000239375.1 Pundamilia nyererei
ATTTAAAAAAATTGTTTTCATAGTTGACAACAGTGATAATAACGCACTAAGGCTCCAACTAGCTAATAAATGTATAATAACATATCATCAGTCATTCTTTGCCTATAAGATACATTCTCATCAAGTCCTTTGACAGCATCCCTTGACTGCAGCATTAATCCGCACAGTTACGTGAGCTTCAGTGAGTGAGAACGCTGTTAACTGGTTGACTAATTGACATAATGCAGCAGTTTTGTTGGTACCAAATTGTCAGTTGCTCCTCTTTTTATCTTTAGTGAAACACAGTTTACAAGTATGGACTTGGCATGGTTGTCATTCAAAAGATTTATCTTTAACAAGCAGTGGGCACTGCCATTGTTCAGCAGAATCCCAGTTTAGATCACAGAAGGCTTTCAAAGTGTCTGTTCCTGCCTCCAAGGAAATCTTATTTGTTGTTTGTTGTTTGTGTGCTCTATTATGTGCTTGTTGGATTATTGCAGAGAAAATATGTGGAAACAAAATTCTTCGCTTGCCTTGGTTAAATGTCTGCAGCTCAGCATTCGGTTGCTTTTGGCTTCCCTTTTTCCTCAGCCACCTGTAATTCTCACACAGTGCTGGAGAGTTCACCATCAAGGTCAGGAAGTACAGTCAGACTGAACAGATATTTACAGAGACCAACAAAAGGGATGTGGGAGAGAGAAGAGAAAAAGAGCCTGACTTCTTTTTGGTATTGTGTGTGTTTAAGGAGACCTCAGTACAGACAGCATTTCAGGATAAAAAAAAAAAGAAAGAAAAAAAAAAAAACCTTTTCAGTCCTATGAGCCAGACAGATCAGACACACAAACACAAAGCAGAACCACCCAAACAGACGCACCAAGTCTGGGCTTTTGTAAGCAATGAAAGGTGGAAGTAGTCGCACAAAGAAAAGGACAAATAAATACTTACCTGCTGGGTTTCAGACATAAATGCACACACACATACAGACAGACAAACACACACATACACGCGCACACACATACAGATTCTGATTCACGATAGCTTTCCCCCTCCTGAAGTATGTGTGATGAATCGAATCATCTTGAGAAGCTGAAGGCCCCAGTCGATGGTAGGAGGCAGTGGGATCACACACCACAGGTTTTTGTATATGCCTATTCATCCCCCAAAAGGGGGGGTGGATACACACTCTTTTATTTAATTTCCAAGATTTTTAACTAATTTTTAACTTTCACATGTTCCCCTTTTATATAAGGTTTGCTTATTCTTTGGACAGTTGTCTGAAAACTTGTGTGATTCTTCAATCTAAGGCATTCGCGAATAAGACGAAGCAATTACAGTATATGGTTAATTAGGGGCTGACATTTTATTATCTTGATATTTTGTGAATTAATTATGTTGATTGAGCCACTTAAAAGCTTATTATCTTCCTGTAATGCACCACAGTTCATTACAAGTACTTTCTGGCTATTATTCACTTCAGCAATGATTGCATGTATAAGCAGTCAAGCACGATAAACAAAGGTGCGTTTATAAAATTAAAACTTATAGCAACTTCTCAAGAAACATACATTTTATAGTGAAAACTATCCCCGGAAAA
>NW_005187581.1:1155456-1172302 GCF_000239375.1 Pundamilia nyererei
GGACTGCCAATTACGCTGAGTTCCCGCTGTATTGAGCCTATCCATGTCTTCATTTAGTCCAAGGTTGAGGTCACCTCCAAGAACAAGTGTGCCATCTAAGTGTTCAGAGAGTGCACTGAAAAAACCGTGAAAGAATGAGGGATCATCAACATTTGGACCATATACACTTGCAATACATAGCTTTCCCACGTGTGGGACTAATAAAGGTGATCTTATCTTATCTTATCTTAATACATAGCTTTTTATCACGTATAGATAGTTTAATGATTAAGAATCTGCCCTCTGGATCTATAACTGTATCGAGTACTGTGAAATTAATATTTTTATGTATTAAAATTGCCACTCCCCTTTGTCTAGAATTATAACAAGCTGAGAACACATTGGGAACCTCAGCTGTCACATTTCTGAACCTTGTTTGGAGCAAAATTGCTAATAAACTGTAGCGTACTCATTATTTTGATAGAAAATATGATCGAATAATTTTAGTGTGATCATTTTAATTTGTATTCCATTAGACTGATGATATCAATAAGTTTGTTGCAACTTGTAATACCACATTGGAAATATAAGAGCTAACAAAATTCCCACACATCCTCCTTGTAATTAGCATTAGCAGGCTGACATGGCTATTTCCCCCAGTTGGCTCCTCATACTTATGGTAAATTTGATATGACACAAACACGGTATTAACATCAGAGTGAAGATGTCAGCAGAGAGGATGCTCTTATGCCAGGTCCTTCAATTCAGTTCAGTGTAGCTCTTAATGGGATTTTTAGGATGTAATATGCTTCAGGATTTTTAAGCACTGACAACCCTATGTCAATTATGGATGCTATTTTGGTCTGCTACTGAGGCTAAAAAAGATCCCTCTTTGCATCATAATATGGGAAGAAAAGAGGACCATACTTCTAAGATGATGTCTGAATTAGGAGCTTAACAGGTATAAGCTTAGATAAGAGCAGCAAATGTTAAGGACTAATGACCAAGATGAAGTTTCTTGCCTCTCTAGAGAGTGAAGGTGGTCTTGTGAACTAATAAGTAAAACTTTTTGGTATTTTAAGAACATTTTAAAATTTTTGCTACAAAAGTGCCTTAAAGTCAAAGAAATTTAAATGCTTTATAGGCAGCAGTCAGAATACCGAGACATCTAACCTGTTTTCAATCTCAGGTCCCTGTCAGAGAGTGGACAGTAGTGCTGTGGCATGATGCACTCAGTTTATGGCAATAAAAATGACGGTCTTATTACTGACTTGTTATGTATGGATGCTTGTAAAGGACTCCCTTGGTATCACATTTAATTATAATGGCTAAATGTCTCTTTTCAACGTGCAGCTTTAATGTTGTAAATTTTAGCGCCCAAACTTGGAGCAGATTCAAAGCAAAATTGAAATTGAAACTAAAACAAAGTGAAGTATATACAAAGCACAGTCCCTCCAAACAGGACGTTTACTGTGGTGCTTGAGCTTCCTCCATCATCACCCCTGCAGCCTCCAAACTTGCTGTTTATATAGAGGACCGTCATCTTTCAGCTTTGCTTATTGGTGTGTTTGATGCATCAGGGGGCTGACATCAAAAGACACCTTATTTGAAATGCCAGTGTCATCTTACAAAGCAGCAGTATTTGACGTCATGGGAAGAAGGCATGAACAATTAAAAAAACACAAGTTTCGAAAAAAGAAAATAAAAGCAGTAATCATTGGCTAAACCTCCCTCCTGCCTTTATGTTTAATTGGCAGTCAGAAAGGTTGTCCATCCATCCATCCTTCCATCCATCCTTCCATCCATCGTTCAGAGTTGTGGTGGAACTGGAGTCTATCCCGGCTGTCACGGGGCAAAAGGCAGAGTGCACACAGAGGCAGACAATCATTCATGCACACATTTAGCACTCAATTTAGAAATGTCAGTTAACCTAAACCATGCATGTCTTTGGACTGTAACCCTTTCACATAGGAAGTGGCATGAACTGAACTGACTGCTCGGTTGTGTGAAGGGCCTAAAATCTGTGTTGAGCTGCCTGCTGTTCTCTGCCTGTAATATACAATTTTTTTTCCGTGTACAATATGTGCCCACTCCCCGTTATTCTGCATTCCTGTTGATTGTATGAATGTACTTCACACCAAGCCACAAGGTTCACCACGGCACACACAAGTCCTCCCTGGCTGGTGCTTGTGTTGCGTTTTGCTTGACGCAGTGGGGAAACCTTTTCTGTGTAGCACAAGCAACAGAAAAGAATGGATTTCAGAGCGCAGCGCATGGCCCTTCTTATGTGAAAGAGCATCATAGGAAACCAGAGTGCTCAGACAGAACCCAAGCATGGGGAGAACATGCAAACTCCGCGCAGAAAGCAGGACAGTAGATTCAAGCCTAGGAGCTTCTTGCTGTGAAGCAACAGTGCTAACCGCTGCACCACTGTGCTGCCAAACAAAAAAATATTAAACTAAATCAACAAATGAAAAACAGTGTGCACAGTGTGTATATTGCTTTATCTTTCACTTGACACTCGTCTCTTTTTAAACTTGGGGAAGCACGGAGTCACATGCACTTAGCCGGACTTGCTCCCAAGGCACACAACAGCGAGGCTCAGATTGCAACCCACGTCGGGTCTTCATTCTCTGGTGAGCTCTTATCCCACAATGCAATTCATAGTCATAGCCACATTTACTCACCACAATTCATATAGAAAATTCAATACTACAAAAGCTATATCTGTTCAATTCAATATATACTTAAAAAAACAGAATGATTTTTCCTGAAGCTGTTTAAAGGACAAATATTTGAAAAATCCAGTCAAGTAGCTGGAACGAAGTAATGGTGGCATGTCTCTGCCTATCTCTGCAAATGATGCATTTCAGTGTTTATGAGTGTTCAGCTGGGTGATTTAACAGGAGCAGCCTCTGTTACGCGGTATGGCGGCCCTCTTCCCTCTGTCTTTCTCGCTCTCTCAAAAAAGCACACGCACATATTCACAAACACACTTTACTAGCTAGTTGTCCTTGCTGTGCCTCATAAAGGCAGACTGAGGATAGTTTCAGGCAATAAAAAACAGCCTGTGAAATCGCATTGCATGTGAAGTCACAACAGATGGCTACTACCGCTATGTCCTCACAGAATATCACACAGGAAAGGACACCATAAAGATGAGCTGCACATACTGCTGCTCATCTACGCTTCCCCTGAAAGAGGACATGAGATCTTGTTAAAGACAAGGTTGCATATTTAAAGCTGTACTCAACAGCTGCTTATTGTGCTGTAAGTGAAATACTAGAATAACATGGGGGGAAAAAAAATCCAAACCAACGATGAGACCCAGTAGGGGGCAGAATTAGTCCAGAAGAAAATAACAAGGAAAAGGAAATGGGAAGAGGAATGGGTGGAAAAATGTACCTGGCTACATAACAAGGTGTTCTTAAGCAAGGCAGGAATGTCACATGCTACACTACACCACACTGGCATGATTAGAAGACCTATGGCTGCTATAGATGGAGTGTGTGCAGCTTTTATCTCCATGGTAACGCTGCAAGTTTTTCTTCAGCCCTTTTAAAAGCAACTGCAACATAAATATCTCCTAATGAAGATGTGGGTGGGTGGTTGGTTGGGGGGCGGGGGGTAGATGCTGTCTGTATTGTTCAGTGGATCAGCAGCTTAATTGTTACTCTGGAGGGTTGTGCCAAAAAGAAATGCAAAAAAAAGCAGGGGATGGAGAAGACAAGGGACGGGTGAAATGGCACAACAAACCCACTTCACTTAATTATCTTAAGTGAATTAGCCCAGTCATCGCTGCTCCGTAGTTGAATATGCACTGGCCAAATAATGGTTGTGGAGACGATGAAAGCACCTTAATGGCCCTGTTGGTTTTCAAGTGGCTTTGCCTTTCAACAGCCTCTGCATGGCCACAGAAGGAAGATAGCACTTAAACCCTCTGACTAAATAGCCATATTGGATGGATTTTTTTTCCGGGCAAAACGAAGAAACCACAGTTCTTTACATATGTGCAAATCACGCTGAGTGATATCTTGACATATCATTAACACATTTTATTTCATTAAAGTGGTTGAGAAATGGATGGATGGATGAGTGGATGGAGACATGAACTGAAATGGAAGAAGTAGAATATAAAATAAACAAATAAAGATGTTTGTTTTTTTTCCAGTGTTGACAGTTTCCAAGGGAATGGTTTGGACTTTAATCACCACAACACTGTTTTGCCAGTTACAGAACCATCAGATATAGACTATTTCTTTCATAGAAAGGCAGAATTACCACAACACATGTAGTCCATTCTTCTCGTGATTTGCTTTTACAGGCCTGTCATGTAAAAAAAAAAAGATGTCAAACACAAAAACAATCTCAGCAAGCAATAGCAGATGGCAATTGCAGGACCTTTCCTCTTCACCTTCAAAAGACTGCGCAGTCTCTAATTATATAGGTGAAAGAGCCACTAACAGATGTAGTTTTAGATGTAAAAAAGAAAAATTAGGCTGAACTCTGTCATACCAAGAAGAAGCTGTAATAGACGAGATTAGGTCTTCCATCTGAAAGGTTGACGGGAAAAGATGTTCTTTTACAGGTAAGATTCTTAGGTTGAATGTCAGAACTCTTGGGGATAAAGGTGAAAGCCAGAGGGATTTTGCAAACATCCTTTTTTCCTTTTGGTAAAAGACCTCCATTACCCATTACTACCTGTATTTGATGACTATATTTCATATTATCTTCCCATTTCTCAGGTCAGTCAGTCTCAGGCAGCTTAAAACAAGGTAGAAAGACAAAGATATAACTCAGATAGATATAATACAAAGATTCAAGCTCAGGTTGTCTACCAGAGGCCAGGGAGCTTGATGGTCCTGCGCAGTATCTTTGCTGTTTCCAAGGACTGCACTCTTTTGGTCAGAGATCTCGGATGCTGTTCCTGGGATCTGCTGGAGCCGCTTGCCTAGCTTGGGGGTCACTGCACCGAGTGCTCCATTTACCATTGGGACCACTGTTGCCTTCACCCTCCACATCTTGTGAAGGACGTGTGTGTGTGTGTGTGTGTGTGTATTTTATTCTTACTAAAAGTCCAAAGACTAAGTGAAACAGAGGACATTAAAATGAGTTTCTGATTTTCTTTTATTAAGCAGCCATGAGCCATTCGTTGCGTGCATTGATGACTTATGAGTGACAGCAGGGAGATTGAGACAAGGACACAAATAACCGGAGAACCTGGTTTAGTACACTTGCTTTAATGAAATATTTGTACTCCCAGTTCACATTGTCTGTTTCATTACTGTTCTCAAGGTCTCTTACACAATGTCATCACCAACACCTCTTGTTTGTTTTTCTTTTCCAGTCTCTACACGTCTTGTAGTTCAGCTGCATGCATGTGTATGTGTATGCATCTGCAAGATTTTGCAGTGAATACTGTAATGTATTACTCACCATGTTAGAATATGGAGCTGAAATAAGACCACTTCAAACCCCACATGAAAAAAGTGCAAGGTAAACGAACAAACAAAAGAGAGGATTTTTTCAGTTGGATCAGAAGGCAAAGAGCTCTTGGATCTCACCCATGCTCAGATTAGCTTTTGTTTTATTGTCAACTACACTTCAGTCCACATTTGAAAAGTTTCATCACCTGAAAAATGTGTCTAAACTTGGGCTGAAGGACACGTGAAAACCTGCCAAGGTACTAAAAAGCCCATCTGCAGTAGGACACCTTACAATAGGTGTAACCAGGACCACACATGCATGTACAGCCTTGCAACTGGGGTTTTAAATAATGTACCACCACCTTAAGAAGCAACCAACAATATCAATCAGTAGTGTAATCTTTATACTTACTCTGTCGCTCTTTCTGTTTTTATATTATATACTACAGAATAGCGTCGTATAGTAAAGTATTCATATATACATCCAGGTGTTTTATTAGGATCTTGAAACAAAAACCTTAGCTCCTTTCTGAGATCCCAAGTTTTTCAAAGTAAAATAAATATATATGTGTTCTACCAAAAGGGTCAGGTTAGGTAGATGAGCTGATTTTTATGACATGAATTTGAAATGAACAAAATAAGTGCAATCTATTTTTTTTTCCATTTAACTTTATTATTTGTATTTTCAGCAGCAGACTACAACCACAGAAAAGAGCCCTGACACTGATTAAACACTCAGTTTGTATGATGTCAAAACTTTTGAAAAATGACCCTGGCCTCCTAGCTTCTGCTTTTATTCTGTGACAAAGGCTCCTTTTTAAACTCGAAAACTCGTAACTGTGACAAACTCCGTCTTATCTATTAGATACTCTGCTCTTCTTCACCTCTCAAGTAGCTCTTTTGGTGTCATCTGTCGATCAGACTCCTCCTGTCCTCTGTACAGAACTCCTTGTTAAAGAGAGGCCATCAGCAATGAAATGGGACCAGGTTTATCATTTTTAATGTGTTGAGTGGATTGCAAACATCGGTTTGCAAATACTGGATTTATGCAATAAATGAAACCATTATTTATGTAGCTATAACCATAAAGCTGTGGTGTGGATATACTTGTTTTCATAGCTAGTTTAATCTCAATAAATGTTGACCTATTAGGTAGCAAAGTCTCTTAACTGTGTAAATTACATCACAGGATTAAGAACATACTCAGATGACCCCAAACACAAACAATACTGCACTGTATCCTTGTCCATCTTTATGCGGTTATACAGAGATTCTGGTGGTTTCTTGGAAAGCTCAGAATCCAAAAACAGACAACATAGAACTGAACTGTCAGCTGACACACAAAGAAGGAATCCATGACAGAGCATAAGAGGAACAAGATAAGTCTCTGGCAGGATCATCAGGGTTAATATGATCTAGAATTACCAAGTGCAACTGAGAGAGTCTGAGCGTCACTACTACACGAGTGGACGGAACAATCTGGCGGAGAACGGGAGGATGAGCTGGTGCTTAGAAGCAGGAGACTGATTGCAGGTGTGTAAGCTGGCACAGAGCACAGAACCAGGAGAAGGCCACAAATGTGCTAAACTGAACGTAGAAGGTGAAGGGAGAGAGATAGAGCACACAAAAAATACTTATGCCCAAAAATGGCCTAAAATTTGATTACATGTAAATTTTCCATGTATATGGAAGGTAACATTTTACATTTGATTAAATTCACTTGATTGCTATAAATTCAGTTTATAGCATATTTTCCTTAATGACTAATTATTTTAACACATAAACCTTTGATTTCATATATTTCAGTTGGATTTTACTCAAAATCATTGCTTCATGTTCACGAGATCTATTAATCATTATTTGAGTGCAGATAAAGCAGGCTGATGCTGGATTACATGAGGGACTGTGACAATGTTGGTCCATATTTTTTTACAATACAGGCTGTGATTTATGAGAGACTTATGTTTGTTGTCTCCATTAATAGACAATATCTAAAATTTGAGTTTGTAGATTTTAGTTCAAATAAACTCAAACTAAAGTGAAAACTAAATGTCACGCTGGACGGAGGCCAGCAACTTGAACAGAACCCAAGCGCAGACACACAGAGCAGAGGCAAGAGAGCGTTTTAACACAATTTATTGGTGAAAATATAATATAGGTGAAAACACAAGGACGTGGCAAACTGTGGTGTGGAAACGTAGCCGTGGAACTATTAGAGTGGCATGAACGTGAGGACAACTGGATCTAGGCAGGTAAGTATTGGTCACACTGGGGAGAGACGAGAGCGGAGTTAGAGCTGGGTTAAAGGATTACCAGAGAGGGTAAGTATAACAGTTTTTCCAGCTTACTTGCAGGAGGTGAAGGTGTGGTATTGAGGGGGAGGTGAGGCAATTCCTCGGAGTTTGAAAAAGGTGAAACGGCTCCTAATTCCTGGCACCACTGGGACCACTTTGGACTTTATCTTCCACATCTGCGCCAGTTGTTTCTTCAGTCTGTAGGACTTCCTTATCTCCTTGTCCTCCTTCCACTCATGTTGCTGTGCACTGGGATTGCCACATCTATCACAACTGTCTTCTGCTCCTGTCGACCACCACTATGTCTGGTTGGTTTTTCAAACAGCTGCTTGTCTGTCTGGAACCTTCAGTCCCACAGGACCTAATGTCTCCCATTGGGATTTGGGGAGTTCTAGTCCATATGCGGCAAAGATATTCCGTCGCACTATCCCAGCCACTTGGTTGTGCTTGCCTCCTACATCCTGCTGCTATCTGGTGGATAGTCTCTGAGGCACCTTTGCACAACCTGCAACTTGGGTCCTCCCTCTTTGGATCTGGTGCCTACATCCTGCTCTTATGATGCCACGATCAGAGCCTCTGTGCTGTTCTTTAGGTCAGCCTTTTCTTGCCACAAGTAGGATTTCTTGATGTCAGCAACGTTTTCTACCTATCAATGGTGCATACCATGTAGGGGCTTGGTCTTCCATGATAGTTTCTCCTCCTGTTCCTCATCACCATCTGTCTTCAGCTCCCTGAGGCACTCTTGGAGCTGCTCCTTCCACGGGGCTGCCTTCCTAATGTATTTGTGGATGCTCCGTGTTTCCTCCAGGACTGTGGCTCTGACACTCACAAATCCTCACCCTTCCTCTTTCTGTAGCTCATAGAGCTTCAGGGTGTTGGAGTTTGGGTGGAGTTCTCCCGTTAATAGAATTAACCCTTTTATGTACAGCTGATCCCATTACATCTTACTATTCACCCCCAGTAAGCACCATACGGTCTAGCTATATTGGAGCAAAGAGGTTTCAAGTTCTCCCAGTCCTCCAAAACCCTTTAGTGAGAAAAATCTTTTCAGCTGTAGAAACTTATTACGTTGCGCTGCAAGACAAACACTGTTATATATGCCAACAGAAACATCTGAGAGCTTTCTCCACTCATATGTACACATATGCCCGCACACACTCAAACACACAAACCAGAGTCTGCCTTCACTGGGCTGTTTCTGCCTGTTGGGATTCAATTAAAGTAACTTAAATGATACTGGGATGACTGCTTCATATCCTAACAGGCTGAGCTTACACATGTCCTCTTCTTCCCTGCTATATTTCATTAATAGCGCATTGCCTTAAGAGGGAGACTGGAGTGGAACAAAGGGTTGGATAGAAGAAAACAGAAAGTGGGGAGGCAAAGGAGAAAAAAAAAGAGCGACGAGGATGATTAGCTGGCTCCTAAACAAAAACAAAAATGCTTGCAGTAAACATGATTTGTTGATTGGTTACTGTGCGACCTGATCTGCCTGAAGGCTACTGTTGTCATCGTGGTTGTAAAAACGCTGATAAAAGGAGGGATATCAAACGCACACTGCATACATGCAACATTTACAGATGTCTTGTGTCCTCTTTCAGTTTCAGACACACCTATTTCTAATACAACATTGCAAAATAGCTCCGGGTATTAAAGTGTAAAGTGGATTAAGCTGTTAATAGTGTTGGAGCTATAAAAATCTCTTGCACCCTCCACAGCATTAATTACAATATATCACTGCCTCCACATCACTGCAACTTTCTTTTCTTTTTTTTTTAAAATAGCGAACAGAGATTTCTGTTATTGCAGCACCCTGGAGAAGGTGAGTGTTTCTTCATTTAAAACCAGACTATCTCTCTGTTAGTGAAGGACAAGACCAGAGAGATGAGATGAAGGCATAAAAAGGAAGACAGTTTTATAACAACACTGCTACTTATCTCCCTCATCTCTCTTTCCCTCCTTTTCCTCGCTTTCACCCTCCCTCGATTCCCCTGGTTGCTTTGTAATGAAGTTATCCCAAAGCAGAGATCTGAGCTCAAGCAATCTTCGACAGAAAAGGGATAGAGGGAGCAACAGAATCACAGAGAAGAACTATCAAAGACAACAGTGAGGAAAAAAAAAAGCCTGGGAAGAAATGAAGGCGATGGATAATAAGGGAGAAGAGAGTGATGGAAGCAGAGATGTAAGAATGTGCAAGAATTGAAAAGATGCACTTTAGATGCCTGAATGTAATCACTGTGACATATTCAATAATCTGCTGCATTTATTAACTAAAACTATCCATTGCATTACAGAGAAAGTAGAACTCTACACAATTATCAGCATTAATATAAGAAGTTTTTCAATATTCTGTGCCTACTACTGCATAGGGTTAGGATACCCCTTTCCTTGACCTAATTATGGGGAAAGAATAGCTTGTATCGCTGAGGGCTGTCTGCTATACTTCTAAAATGTGCAAACATTTAGAAGAACTCCATTCAGGAGTAAATATGTGTTTTGAGTTTGTCACAATAAAACTAGGAGCTATATTTTCACAATAAAAGAAGTTTATGAAATTATGTTTCAATATCATAAAAAACTACACATTGGCGACTTACCCTTACTTAGCCTGCGTACTGCCGTCAAGGACAGTGTACACTGTAATTCAGAGGCTTAGTAAATATCACTATAAATATAAGTTAGATGAGCCTGATAAAATCTATGAATATCCTCTTAGTAATTATTTGAGTTTGATAAGTTTAAATGAATGTCTAAAATGTTAACGTATGTGTTTGTGTTAAATTAAGGTATTTATTTACATTTATCTCGGACAAAAAATTCAGTATGTGGTTCACAGAATACCTTCTTCGCATGTACTTAATATTTTTGTTTAAAATTCATTTCAAATTCAAAATATTTGAGAAATAGGTATCTATACTCATCAGTATCTTGTACTAAAATCATTAAGTATTCAAATCAGTATTATTTATTGTCAGCACCTACAACTGAAAAGTGTAAGTAAAACACGATAACGTAGAGTAATTGACTACCATGAGCCTTTTTCATTGTTTTGTTCATTTAGTTTTTTAAATACTCTGAGCTTTTGTGTTTGCTCTCCTGGTTTGCCATTGATCCTTCAAGTATGTAAGGCTTTGAGCTAAAAGGGAAAACGAAACATTTGATGAAAATTCCAAATGAAAATTAAATTTTCATTTGGAAAAATGTTTAACATGTGGTCATTTTTCATACATGTATTATGAAACACACAACTACATATTAGTTTTGTTTTTTTAGACTTTGACTACCAGTGAAATACTATAACTGGTGGTGGTCAGAGGGCAGCTGTGGCTGCAATGTAGCTTGCCATCACCAGTGTGTGAATGTGTGTGTATGTGAATGACTGAATGATCCTGAATGTGTTCTTTGGGGTCCAGAGGCACTAAGTAAAGGGCTATACAACGACAGGCCATTTATCATATTTAATATTAAGTACAATTTTGATTACGTTCAGTTTACAATATTAAGTAAATGGAACAAAATTTTGAATTAACTGAGCATCTATATTTCAGTTACATTAACCAAGCATGTCAGTGTTATTTACTCAGTTTTTTCATGTTTGTGTAACAACTAAAATCAGTCATTTCAACTTAATATGTTTAAGCTTTAGTTATTCGATTGATCAAGTATATTGAACAGATTTGACTGGTTTCCAATCTACTCAATATTTAAAAGTGTTGCCTCAAAGATTTTAAGTAAATGTCAGTTTTAATTTTTATAGTGTAGACGCGGCTCTCAATCCTACAATAGGGTTGCTCATAAATTTAATGCATCTCTTCTTAAACTGAAGAGATTTCACTAAGGAGACCAAGCTGTTCTGCATCAGTTTAATTCTGAAACCATAGCTATCATCCTAACTGCTGGCTGTAAAAACAATAGATTGCCAGTTGTAACTCTTTGCAGACTTTAAAGGTAACTATACATTATTATCATAGGAATTAATCAGATGTAGTCAAGCCTTTTCACAACTGTAGACCCTTTAATTCACACACAATGCAGGAAAAGTGGGCAGTAAAGTTATTTTTTATGCACTCAGTAGCACGTAAATGAATCAGAACGGAAGCAATATTGAAATGTATTGACTTTGTATTATCAAACATTAAACAAAAGCCTAACTAGAGTAGTTAAAAGCTTTTAAGAACCCAGTCTTTCATTTCTACATCTTTTCACTTTATTACCTGAGATGATGCTGTCCAAATCTAATCCCAACAAGCGGCAGAAAACTCTGAGCACCCTTATTAAATGTATGAAATGTAAAATATGCAGAATATATTTGTGGATATGGAGAGGTAATGCAGAGTTAATGTCATTCTCCACCCACTACTGAGCTATACATAATCAAGGTTTATTCCTTTAGACAGCCTGAAACCTGGTGGTATCTTTTTTGCCATAGGTTGGTAATAGGCTGGTTGAGGTGCTGGCTAATGAGGAGGAAACCCAAACTCATGAATTAATCTAAACTCTCAGGAGGTGTACATGGGATGACGGTCATATGGTTACCAAATTGCTGCTTGTACTTCACAACTTGTCTCAAATATTTTACCTGAGGGGCTTTAAGTAACTGCCAAAGTTGACACTCGGGAGAAACTGACTCAGTAACTGACTTTGTCCAAGTGGTGCTTTGCTACCCCTGCGTATCACCAAGGGAAGATCCATGAGGGGAATGTAATCAGTAGTGAACCTGACCTTGTTAAGTAGGACACTCAAGGAACTCTCTGGGGGTATTCATGTGTCAGCATCTACTGTAGCTTTTATAATATCGCCCCTTTTTTGCTCACTTGCTCCTCATCCCCTTTTTACTTCTCATTAGCAAAATTTTGGTCACCATTAAATGAAGTACTGCACAAGCTACAGAAAAACTGTGGAACAAGCGCTCACTAAATCACATCAATATCATATTACCTGATTTATGAAAACTCCTTTCCTCACTTTTATTTTTATTTCAACACTGGCTTAGCTTGAAATAAGACCCAATCTCCATTTATTGAGGGCAGCCCTGTGCTCATATACCTTGCTTCTTCATTTCCTCAATTTTGTGTTTATTTTTCTCTTACACCTTATATTCTCTTTCTTTTCTCCCAGGCTAACACTAAATCACTTACAATCCTAATTTTCCAGCAAAGTAAAAGTACATATGAGGATGCTGTTTAGAAATAGCGTGCACAAAGCACAGTTTCATGCATATACAGATGTTGGTGCCTGTAAGGCAGGATACAACTTATCTGCTGCTTTTCATAAGGGGGAAAAGAATATCACACACACACACACATAGAAAAACAAATGGTGTGAACAGGCAGAAGTGATTAAAGTATCTCTAATTACAGTCTAAAAATGGTGTTTTGCTTTGCCACAAAGCTGTTTTACTATTAATGCTGAAGAAGCAAGTTCTGCCCCGAGGTGTTTGATTCCCTCTCTCTTTATGTTTGCCTTCAAAATGTAATGAAAGAAAACATTTGTACACGCAGTTTTTTTAGGCAACACTATGCAATTACTGCTAATGCAGCTTTGTATCTAACAATAATAGCAAAACCTTATTTCAACATACAACGTCACAAGTCAAAATCTAAGGAGGCAGCTCCCTTGAAATTTATCACTTCTTCACGAAACAAGGACATTTTCGGAGGGAAATTAAAGTCAGAAGGCTGTAGTCAAAATGAAAACTCACGAAAATTTGATGAAACACCAGCCCTGCATTGTGTTACCTTTTATTTCTAATTGTGTTTGACACAAAGAAAGTCTTTTATTTGAACATGAAGGTTCCAAGCCTATGCAGACTGTCCAAACAATAGCAAACAATCATGCGCACAAATACCTACTGCTCAAACCACCTTTGCCTGAGAAACAAAACTAGCTATGGGGATGGAGAGAAAAGTAGAAAGAGTGTAGAAAGGCAGAATCACTGTGTTACTAGGTGGTTACTGCATTTAGAAAGCACCAAGGCTTTACAAGACTCAAGGTTGCTACAGTGATGCTACAATGGGTGGTGATTGATCGAAATAGCTGTTCTAAATTGTATAATGAGTGTGAGGTGATGGGATCATGACCATGGTAAAGAGACCAGACAGCGCTTGATTTTCCACTCTGGGAGCTTATCACTTAAAGTCATATCATCTGCTGTAGCGACAAAACCCGTCCGCTCACATCAAATCACTCAAACTGATGGAGACAAGAAGGAGATTGACAGGCAGACGCGCAAGCACGCACCTACACCCAATCACACGCGCGCAAACAAAGAGCACAAACTGTGCATCTGTGTAAATATAAGGTGACTAATCAGCACAGTTGCTAATAGCTATCCCAATATAAAACACAGTGACACTGTGTCATGTGATTAACACCATATTTTTATGTTTATGTATCATCTCTATGACCCTGTAAGTCTCTTACAAGGAAAAGTAAGATTATGTGTAGGTGGAATCACAATTGGTAAGAAGAGGTGGGGAAATGGTTATGATTGGTTGTATCATTATACCGTTTGAGGCTGGAGAACGTTGTTGTAATCCTTCCTAAGAATCAGATGCAGAATGATTAAGAGATTAAAGTATGTGAATATCTTTTATGTTAGCAAGATAGGTGCGCACAAGAATATTTACATAATGGTTAAACATAGATGTAGAATTCGTCACACAGAAAAAAAGCAAAAACTATAGGTTTTGACAGTTTGGTTGCAACCTGCACAAGTAGGCTTTGCTTTATATGTTATTGATAGTGACATAGCAATATGGTTGTGCATCAATTAACTTTATGACGTAGTGTAACTTCTTTTACTTGTTCTGAACGTCTTTCATCTTTAACCAGGCAAACACAATGTTACATGCTCAAATGTTACATGCTACAGCTGTAACAAGTGAGAAAAGCAAGTCTACTTTAACTACTGAGTCAGAAAAAAATATGTGAAATTGAGAATTAATCCTAATATTTTAAGACTCACATAAGTTCAAACATTTCCCAGATATTTCCCCTACAGCAGTTCATCGTGTTGTGCCGCTGACCTTCATTGTGTCAACAAAGCGAAGCTACTGCAGTGAAGGCTTGATGAGCTTTGAAGCTAATTCATATTTCCAGTGGATTAATTTCCACTGGAGCTTCTCTGTTGTTGTTTGAATGATTTATCCAGCTTCTTCTTAGTTAGCACCAATATAGTCAGAGAAATGAATGATATAAATGCCCAGTACTGATTTGAAGAATTACCCTTAAATAAGATATTCTCCTTTTTACTGTCCACTCTTTTGGAAAGTTGTCTTTTCTGTTAACAATATCTAAGAGTCAGTAAGAAATTAAGGCGGCTGACTATAGAGGAAGAGTGAGTGAGACAATCAGATATTCAGGGTCACTGATTGCAAAACAAAAATAGACAGAATAATAGAAAATAACCACAAATAAAAATGAATGGCAAATGCTTTGATAGGTAAAGATCTGCATACAAAGATTGAGGGTTACAATGTAACGATAGCAGGCGAAGTAAGCCACAGCGACGAGAGGGGCAGAGGATGGTGATGACAGAATTCTACGAGCATATGTGAGAAAACAGAGAGCGAAAGGAAGAGGAAGGAAACAGAGAGGCAACAAATGCATGAACAAGGCGCCCTCCCTCCCTTGTCGGGTGAGACCAGTGTAAATGAGATCGACTCATTTCCAACACATAGACACAAACACCCACCCCCATCTGTCTTTGACAAACATGCCCTCATACGCACATAAGCGCATGTGCGCACACAGCTACACACGCACACCAGCAACAGCAACCAGAGATGAAAGGAATCAATAGATTATAGCAGACATCTGAAGAGTCCAGTCTACTCCCGGGAGGATCAACCGTAATTGGTCCAGACAAACAGCCAAAGGACAACAACAATAACAAAGCCTCCACGCACACTGAATGCAGCAATTAATAAATCCGAACAGGAATAGCAAATTAAATGTATGAACAAATATTGACAGGGCTTTGAACACATCTCCATTATTCACAGCCTGTTGTTGTGGTCTGCCAGTTTCAGAGACCATTTTTGCATTGGCATTTGCATATCTAAATGAGTGAGCATCGCATCTTCATGGAGCCATGCTTGGTTTTGGTATGTGGTGTTTCTTTGCTTTTGCTGGTTTGTAGCTTGTTAGCTAATAAACAATTCCAGGGTTTAGCTTTCAAATTCAACTGGAGGGTGCAGATGGAATAAAGAAAACAAAAAAAGAAAAGAAAACTGCCTCAGAATACTCGGTAGAGCTCTTGTTATGTCGGATTTGTAAGTCAGTGCTTATGAGTCTTTGTGTGTGTTTGCCTCACCTTGGAAGAAGAAGAGATGGAATCCCTACTGTGCTCCTTTGGATCCAAGGTGGAAGAAATAAGCATCTGGCCCATCTAATTGATTTAGTCCATCAGCAGTGTTACTGGAGGCGTGACTGAGAACCACATCCAACAGCACAGTGATCGCTTTAAGGCTAGGTGGCTCAGTCAATCTCTTTAGATCTTCAATAGAGCCAAAACGACTGAATTAAGCAATGGGAGAGGAAAAACAGAGGTCCTGATGTGGGTGTATGTGGGGGTGTGTGTGCAAACATATGTGTTCTCTTTAATGACAGTGTTTGTGTAATTTGTAAAATGCAATTTTGAAACGAAAGACTTGTTTTTGTACAACTTCATGCATGAATATCGGAAAAACAATTGAGGCCGAGGAAAGAAAGACACATATCTGTAGTGGGCACATTAGACAGGGAGAAAGTTATTTTTTAAAAATATATATCTAATATTATATATATATATATTTTTTAACATAAGTCTTCAAACATCTCTCACCAACAACTGTTTTTTCATAGTAAAAAGCACACAAGCCAAGTTAAAAAGAAATGAAATCATTTAATGGCATTAGGAACAAGGTGGAAGTGAAACAGAAATAGAAAAAAGATTTTATGTCTACAAAAAATAATCAAAACACACAAAAAAGTTAAAACTGCATTAATAAAACCGTGATTTTTTGGTGAGAATGTCTCACGACAGTGACGTAAGCGAGTGGTTCGTGAAAACAGCTGTGTGCAGGTCAACAGTGGATCATATATCGAGTGCGGAGAGAGTATGAGCGTGCAGCGTTCAAAGCGTGGAAGTACTGACCTTACTTT
>NW_005187581.1:1174293-1178487 GCF_000239375.1 Pundamilia nyererei
CCCCCCCCCCCCCCATTAAAAACAGAAACAAGTGTTATCAAAGAAAGTCTCCAGCAGAAAAAAAATGAAATAAAAATGATGAAACTGAGTGCTGTAGAGCAAAATACTATGATGAATGTATCAACTGATATATCGACATACTATCATGTTTAAATATATTACTTAAGCTTGGTATCATTGTCAGAATGAGAACCCTAGTTACATTTCTGTAACAATTAGACTGAGTAACATCTTTGTATCACTTGCAACACAGAACAAGTCTGAAATTTGTCTTTGTGAAACACTCAGCTAACTAAAGCTACTTTCAGCTGCTCCCTTATTCACAAGAGGTTGCCACAGCAGGTAGCTCCGCATGTTTGATTTGGCAGATTTTTCCACCAGATGCCCTTCCTGACGCAACCTCAAGGGATTTCTGTCTCCTTCTGGTACTGAACAGGTAATCTTCACCACTCAGCTCACCAAAAAATAGAATTGTTTTAGAAAATACCTTAAATAGCAATGTCTTAATAGCAGAAGACACACAGTTATTGTGCAGAGCTCACAGACACCACGAGGCACTTTTCACGGATGCTGAGCTTTTTCTTATCCGCACTGCTCTCTAATTTGACATTTATTACATCTATTACAGACTAATCTAAACTAAAATGATCTCTAGCTGTGTTTCCTGCCAGGCAATGTTCACACCACCTGTATTCTTCTTTCCATCAGTCTTGCATGTATTGAAGCTGAAACTTTTTTGAATTTTAATTCAAAGAACAATCGACACACTGATGGCAACTATTGTAGAAGAAAGAAATATATTAAGATTGTGGTTCACTGCTTGGATGGTTGTTGCTGTCTTTTTATTTTATTTTTTTTCGCAGAGCTCATAACCTCCTAGCCTCTCCGTGCCTCCTCGCAGTGAAGAACATGGTTAAAATCGATCTAGTTGTCCAGCCCACTAGTCACAAGACTTGTTCCACCTAATCAACCAGCTATTAGTTTGCTTGATTTTTACTGCACCATCCTGAACACTTTGGTTCACAGTCAACTAGCTCACAGCTTGTTACAACTTCTAGCACAGTTTACTTTAAGCCTGTTCCTGTATCTCTTTGTTAGCTTGTCAAGGCTACCAACAAAGAACATGGTTCCTGGGGAACATAGTAACGTTTTAGGATGCAACCTCCCCCCCAAAAAAGAGAATGGTTGCTCAAATAGGTCTAGTTCCCTTTATGACCTGTGCTGGCACAAGCTTTGGAGAATGGGAGGAAGAAAAAATCCACACAGGTAGAGGTCTCAAAAGCTACACAGAGAGACCAGCCAAAGAAGCGTCATACTGTGAAGTGACAGCGTTACACTACGATGCCACCTACAGAGTGTTTGTCCTCAGTAACATCTCATGCATAGTTTCTGGAGAGTCAAATCTATTCCTGAGCCTTCTCTGTAGCTCTTGGTGGGTTTTAACCCTTACCACCAGCAAACTTCCTAGCCTTCACAGGAGTTTTGCTTTCTGTCTGCCTGCCTTGGCCAGAGGCTATCCACATGAGCAGAAAATATGAGTAGATGTTTCAGCAAATATCTATAACCTTTGTTTTGATTCAGTCGAGATCTGAAGATCAGGAAGGTTAATAGCAGGGAATAATGGAGGCAGTTTCAGTGATCTGCAAATATAATTTTAACACAATGTGAAAGTTTATAAACCTTGTTATTACAGGTTTGATATTTACTATGATTTGTCCAGTCAGGATAACAGTGAATACAGTCTATCTAATGGAAAAAAGGGGGTGGCAATAAAACGGCTGATCCTTTTAACCTTTTCTATCTCTCACAAATGACATTGATCAGAGGGAAAGACCATGTGTTTATGCATTTAAAAAGAAACAGGTTGAGAAGAATTGATATAGACAGAGCTATTTGCTCATTACCTCTCCATAAAAGCCATTTCATGATATAACTGCCCTTAATACCTCGATTTTTCCTGTCTGGTCTAATCCACAACCTTCCCTACTTTACTTACTCCCATGTGAGCTGTTCCTCCCCCAAACCAGCCCCCCATCAAGACTAGAGGTGTTTAAAGAACTTCTATGAAATACTAAACTGCATACTTGCATACTTAAAAGAAAGCTACTGTACAACATGTTCCTTTTTAGGTCTAAGCCACAAGATATTTTGCATGCTTGGATAATGGCTTCTTAGAGAAAAACCTCACACATACACTTATATAACACCCCCCAATCTGCACACAGATTACAATCAGCTACTTAATCCATCAATCAATTACAGATACTCCTGATCTTGTTCTGTGTATAAAGCACACTTGTACACAGAATCAGTTTCTTCCATTCCAACCTCTGGACTTGAACTATGGCCAAGACCAAAGAGCTTTCAAAAGACGTCAGGGACATGATTGCAGATTTGCTATTTTTCTGTCACAGTGCAGGGTACAGGATGACTTCATTGCATTTAGGAGCCAATCTTTAGCCAGATGGGTTGTAGACTGGTTGTGCAGCATGACAATGACCCAAAAAATATTAAAAGGCAATAAATGAGAGGGTAAAACAAGGAGTTATATTAAGGTCAATTAGCGTCTCATAGGTGTTATTGCTGTACACCAGCAATAACACCTATGCTACAAACCCCCTCTAATCAAAAAGTTTAATCATAATTACTTTTGCTTCAGAATATTTCTGCCTTTGGTATATGTTTATTTTTTTCCTTTTCACCGAGGGAGATGGATTTTAAATCATCATCTTTGTGCTAATGGTTAAATAAAAATAAATGGACTGGCCTCAACCTGCTGCACGGTCCTATGCATATGTGTTTCTAAAAACTCAAGCTACTGGATAACTGGTTTGTTGATAAGAGTAGAGACCACTAAATTTGAAGCCTTGTGCATTCGTGTAGGTGTATATTTGCGATTCGAAATGTGAGTTTATGATATTTTGAATCAACATGAACATCCATTTTCTCACCGCAAGCTCTCTGTCTCTCCAGAGGTGATTTTTTTCTCCCTTTCCAATTACTATTATGCGCTTTCTAAGGGCTTTTTCTGTTTCGCGATTAACTGAAAATGTGTTTACAGTTAGATTAGCTATCCTGTCACTTTTGTTGTCTGTGATTTAGTGACTTACTGTTTTTGCGTGTGCTTATTTTTGTGTGTGTGTGTGTGTGTGTGTGTGTGTGTATTCATAATGGGCTGCAATGCATGTTCTTGGGAGAGGGTTAAGGTGATTTAGTTGCAGCAGAACAGAATTCAGAGCAGACAGGGTGAGCAGGAGCCCAGACAGTTCTTAGTGGTGACACTAAACGATAATCATTTTGTTATTGTTGTTTTGTCCCTTGCTATGGCACAGCATTTCAAAAGAACTACAACAAATTAAACACAGCTTTAGTTTGAGTTTGCACATGAGGAGAAGGAGTAGAGTTCCTCTTTTTTTTCCTTGAAGAAGACTAGGGGGCAAAGCAGAGAGGCTGGCATGATTCAGAGATAACAGCAGTGACCCTGAGTTAATTGGCAATTAGAGCGCTACCAGCGTTATTGTCGAAGGTTTTCATAAGGATACTCTTGCATAAATGTGTGTTTTTGTGTGTATACCAAGTCTGTTTCCATTAAACGTTAATGCGCAGGAGACCAGTGTTTCCAGTTTCTTACATGGCCCTATTCATATCTGTCATCTGTGTACCCAGCTGGTTCTTTCTTTTAGTTTTTTTTCTTGCTTGTACAATTTTTGGCCTGCTATGGCAACAGCAACTATCTGTTCTATCTAGATTATGCCGTTGCAGTCAACAATTGCCATTAGAAGAACGCTATTGTTCCCAGATAGAGTACCAAAACAACATGTTACTATATGCTTATTAAATGCATTCGATATATGCATGTGTATTGGAAGATAAAATCTTTTCCTAATTGCTGAACTGCAAATTCTTGTTTTGTTTTTTACCTTGGAGTACTAAGAGAGGGATGAAGAAAGAGGTGATAAGGGAGAGAAAGATAGAGAGAACAAGGTGCCTTCACTTTGAAATTCCATCTTTCGAAGGATGGATTCCCTGCTGAGAGCCTTAGGCTTTGTCCTTCTTTCAGCCCCTTCTTTGTGTGCGCATGTGTGTATGTCAGGTACAGAGTCAGTGGTTATAGTCTGGCTATCAGCCCCCAGTGTCAGTCTAGTCCGCTATCAGCCCCGCTACACACACACACACACACACACACACACACAC
>NW_005187581.1:1178507-1222953 GCF_000239375.1 Pundamilia nyererei
CACACACACACACACACACACACACACACACACACACACACACTCCTGAGTCACCACAGTTACTCTCAGAGCCCCCTCAGGATAGTTCATGAACTTCTGAGCACCATGTTTTAAAAAACTGAGTTCAAAATGCACCAGGTTGCCACAGTAAAACCACAGATATCTCCCTTATATCGTGAAGTTACTAGTGCATCCTGAGATAAGAATATGAAAATGCTAAATGTCAATAGAGTAAATCAACATACCTCAGCTTTTCTCGGAATACACACACAAATTCACCCAGTCACATTAATTCAGCTTAATCCGTCACACCACATGTTTTGGCGCTTGGATCAGATGATGATGGCAGTGTTTATTTTAACATTTAATACCACAGTTTTCCTTTGTGGACTGCTTTTATAGACTTGACACTTTAAGGGATCTTTATGGCAGCTGCTACTGTAATTGCTAGGAGGATATCTCAGGAATCTTTTGAACAGGTTGATACTTTCGTCAGCCACACAAGATCAGCTATTCTTTGTAATGAAGACTTACCAAAGGTGCCTTGACAGGCTTAATGTTCAACTTTCAGCCTGTCTCTTTGGTTATCAGGAATAACTGGTTAATGTTTTCATCATCGGTTACTTTTCTTTTATTTGGTAGAAGTAATGCATCCCTTTCATAATGTTACCTTTCATATCTTAAAACATTCTCAAATGATTTGAAGAGTATCGAAGAGTAGAGATTGTGAGTGTGATGCATGCATTATTACTATATTATTACTATATATATGTGCATATTATATTATTAGTATAAAAAGTACAAAAAGTGTAGCTTAAAAAAATGTATAGAACCTTTGAAGGTGAGTACACAAAGGATATAGATTTTCAATATTTCTTTAAAGCCTAGGCTAATATAACATGTTATTTCCCATTGCAGACCTTATGCATAGACTTTTTGTATAGGATTAACATTTGAAAAAAGTCCATAGTCCAGAAAGCCTTTGAAGTTGTGGACACTGATGCCCAGTTCTCTACTTCTACCATCAGGAAGCTATTATTCTATTCCACAGAGTATTTTGTCAGCTGGGTTGAAGAGAAAGTTGATGACAGCCCTTGCCCTTATCCACAACCACGATCCTCCCCAACTCTCCCACAAACTTTTGTAACCTCACTGATTATCCTCCGGTCTCTCCTGTCTCTTCAGGCGAATTTTTGTAAAAGGTGTCCTCTAGCTAACCTTACCAGAGACTTGATTGCACTCTACACAACTCCTAGTTCAAATCCATGTCACTTCGCAGCTGTTCTGCAATGTTTCATGTTCAGTTTGACTTCATCAGTTCTCGCTTCTGATGCTGTATCTGATCAAAAACCCCCCAGCAGCTTTTATCCTGTTCCCCGAACCTAAAGATTGTCTGCATTCAATACAATGTGAAAACAGGGCAATGCCTTTTTGATCTTGCAGGGAACACAGGGAGGCCAGAGTGCAGCAGCCCAGAGAGCAAAAAGTTGGAGTTGATTTCATGTGTTGTAAAAAACGCTTGAGGCACCTGGATTTTTGGGATACACCATTCTGTAGCTCTTTATACTTTATAAATGCACATGTTTGAGTTTGAAGATTCCAAAATTCAGATTTACCTTTTGAAATATCTTTAAGATAATCTAACAACTTAACTCTAGCTCAGGTGTTATAGATACATAATGATGGGTTTGACTGTATGAACACTAATATATGCAGCGTTTTCTAATATGTCATCCCCCTTTTGCCGCACCTTTGCATTCATTTACACTAGGACTGAATGGCAAATATTTCTACATTTCTATCCTAGATATTTCTACATGCTGTTGAACTCTATCTGACAGTCCCTGGTTTGGATAAGCTGGAGTTAGCGTGCACACTGCAGTGCCGTTCAGCTTGCTTTCCAGCCTCGTAATTAAAATAAGCAAATGTTGTTATTTATTGCCAGATATAGTTTATCTATGTCTGACATCAGATATGATAACATGAAAATGCATTACTTTTTACTTCAAGTAGATTACAACTTCAATCATATTTTTAATAGTTTTGTGATAGTCATAAATTGCAATTTTTTTTTACTTTCTAATAGAATAGCAATTTATAATGTAAAATTCAAATTTTACATTATAAATTAGATTTAAATGAACACAAAGTATTCTTAAAATTTCTTAATCAATAATCCAGCCTACCTATATTTATTGTTCAATGCTGCTGTCATTATTTTGTTACTTTTGTTAGTACACTGTTATGACTGCCATTTTCAGTCATCTGTGATTGACTGTTTTCACAAAAATAAATGACTTTTGCACAATGCATAACAGAAAAACTAGAAAAAAAACCCTACGAATTCACATATATTCTAATGCATCCAACTTCTCTTCTGTCTGAAAACTTGTAAAATCACCTCAATTTGAAACCTTTATTAGAGACAGGCCTTAAGGGAAAAGAAGCCAGTGTAAGCCATTGTACATACAGTGTTTTTTTCTTCAGTGCATTTGAATCTCATACCTACCTGCCCAGAGATGTATAGATATGGTGTCAGCAGTTTTAGTGTTGTAATTGCTTGCACAGCTCTCAGGAGCTTTGTTTTTGCAGGATGCAGTTTTCCTTTGTGGATCGGTTTACAGGAGAAATCAATTAAAGAACATTGCTAGATCTACTGCCAGTGACCCCTCATGATGTTTTCACAACGACATAAAAACAATTATCTGTTGTTCGCTGTTGAATTTGTGTATCATTATTATTTTGTTCTCTGGGTATCCAGTAAGGGTTGCTTGAGTAAAATCCATGTCAGGGTTAACATAAAGAAGCAGACCATCATTAACATTCACATCCACACCAATGGCCAATTTAGAATTAGCCTGGCATGCATGGCTTTGCGCTGTGTATTAAATCCAAGCACCTAAAAACAAACCCACACAGGCACAAGGAGGAAACGAAAATTCCTCACAGAAAGGCAGCAGCTGACCAGCAGGTCTGTTGCCTCCATGTATGATAATAATCCCCCAAACTGTTTACTTATTCTCTAAGTGTAAGAAGCAAATGTGGCACGGCGATCCTGTGCCTTTTGTGCCATTCGTAATTTTATTCTCTTCAATGCAGAACAGATGCCTAAAGAATAATCTGTGCTTTCCACCTACATTCAATATATGCAGAGACAGCTCACCCACATGCTTAATGCGTGGAGAGACATTGATGGTGAAGTTCTTGTAGGTGGCAATCTTTGCCTTAGGAGAGGCTACGCCAATGTGGGCCTCATGAAGTTTTCAGGAAAGATAAGTTAGATGAATGTGCTTACAGTTTAAGAAAGTTGGATGTGGAAAGAAGATAGTAAAAAAAAAAGATAGAAATCTTTGGAGAGTGGGGGTAGGAGAGGCTCTTAAACATTCTGAACTTATGACTCAGCATTTGCAGAGAGGCAGACATAAACAGAAGTGCAGAGATGGAAAACGAAACTGTTGTAGGCCTACTAAGCCGAACAACAACAAAGCTGATCAGCCCCCTAAAGACAGTGTGTTGCACACCTGCAGCAATCTTGCATCATTTGAACAACATCATCAGTCAGACAGGAGAGAAAACAGCGAGACAAGAATGTATTATGTAGCTAGAGGAAAAAGAATGTAAAGCAGGGGTGAAGTTAGGTTACAGTGTGGAGCAAATTAGGTGCAAGGGAGACAGTGAGGTTTGCTGGAGGATAAAAAAAGAGGAGCTTGAGGGGAAAAAGTTGAAGTTAGTGAAAGAAACCTCAAAAGAACTTAAGAAGGGGAAATGAAAGAAAGTAACCATCCACAGTATGTATCTATCTATCTATCTATCTATCTATCTATCTATCTATCTATCTATCTATCTATCTATCTATCTATCTATCTATCTATCTATCTATCTATCTATCTGCTTAAATCTTGTTTCGGAGCCTTTGATGTCTTCCATATGTTTGCTTTTCACATAAAGCGTCAAAAGCTTTGCCTTTGAGAATATTAAATTCCTAAGCAAACAAATAATGTAGTTTCATTTTTAACAAAACCAACCACTATTATCAAAATGATAATGATGATTAGCACCTGAAAAATACATATGACCTGTAGTGAAACAATTCTGTGTCAAGTTTCCAGGACAAATCCAGAAATAATCTTTATGTCTAATTATTCTGCAATTTTTGTCAGACATGGTGAGTCAAGTCTGTCTGTCTATGCCCACACAGTTGCCTTTGAGTGAAACACTGGGATATGTCTGTGTGGAGAGAAGATAGTTGAAGTGGAGAATACCTTGTTATGATAGTTAACAGTATAGGTAATATAGCTGAGTTATTTTTATAGTCAGAGGTCTAACAGCTGTACAGTACATATGCAGTCAAACATTGAATTGGTGCCAAGAACAGTTTGGAGGTGGTCCCAGAGAGTTGGAGTCTGCTGCCTTGTTAACATATTTGGCTTTGTTAGGGAAACAGAGCAGCTTTTCTGTCTGGTCAACGTGGAGAGGGAGACAAAGCAACTCAGGCGGCTTTTACAGAAAATCTAAGCCTAAGCCAATAATTCAGTCATTTTTTGGGGGGGAGTAATGTTTTAGAAGCAATAACACAGGCATCCCCCCAAATCTTCTATTTGTCTCAGCAATCAGAGTGACGAGAGAGATTCAGATCACCCACCCTGGTCAGCACTGACATTATTATCCTCTGAGATCAGGACAAAAGATCAGAGAAATACTTCTGTCAAAACCATCAAAGCAGAAAACAGATTCACTTGTGATGTGCAAGAAGTAGAATGTTTTGATGGAAAAAAAACTGAGAGAAAAGATTTTACAGCAGAAAAGTACTTACATGTACTTGACAGGTTTCGCTGTTTATTGTAGCATCACCATAGGTTTGAAAAAGGTTAAATACATAAATAAAAAAGGGGGAATTCACCAGAGCAGTGAAGTGTGTTTTCATTCGTCTACATTTTTCTGATCATGCATTGATGAAACATTACAGGGACTTACAGTCACCAACGTTTACTTACTTTAATCAAAAAATTTAAATTGTTTCTAGCTGCAAATGCCAGAAATTCGCAGTCTTGCCTGGTGCCTTTGAATATTAGCTCACTGAATTTGCCCCAGCTGGAACCTGCTGAAGAATTTTTAAAGAAGCATGAGAATCATTCATCATTTCTTACTGAAGGCTTCCATTATAAAAGAAATTGCATTTTTCTATTCACTTGATGATTTGAAGTGACAGTCACCATGTCCCCTCAGCATGGCTCTCTGAGTTCCTGGCTAACTCTGAGGGTGCTGTCTGTTTAATAGGCCGGGCAAAGTATTAAAGAGAATGGGCCCCTGGCATAGCAGGGAAGCACAGATAACAGGGTTATCAGTGGCCGAGAAACAGTGAAACCAGGTGTCTTTTTGCTCCAAAGAAAAAAGAAAAACTACGATTGTTGAAAACAGGATACAAGATTAAAAATATCCATTATTAAGTTTTCACCTTTAGATTCCCAGTGATGTATGGCAGCTATTATTTGTTACATATTTCACAGTGTAATTCTCTTCTACAGCTGTTGCAGACTAATTGCTTAAAGTACACAACTAAAAGTATACAACACAATAAAATAAAACACTAATAATTATTAAAAGGAAAACAAACAAAAAGAACTCTCTCCTGTTATTCAGTGCTGTGACAAATTTTTAATTGGGGGATATAAACAACTAAGCTAGAATTACCCTTTCCATTTTAGTTTCAATTTATTTAATTAATAATTATTTTAAAACTTAAGTAATCACTTCTACAGATCTGGCTCATTGGTAAATGACTGTACAATTTAGTTAGAGCTTCTATTAGGCCATTTTCAAAGTTAATGTGTATAGAGATGAAGATATATGTCACAGTAAAAACTAAAATTCACAAAATATTGGCACAAGGGAGACTTTCAGTGTAACTCACTGTTTTTATTCAAGGTACCATCAGGACTGTGGAGGACTGTTGAAAAGCAGGCATATTATACAGTAAAAATATGTCTTATTTTCTCAATCAAGTCTAATCACGACCCGTGTACTTTTAATATACCCGAAGTGTAAGACACTTGAAGAAGAACAAATGGCCCTGTTACTGTTATAGCGATATTGATGGAGGCCTTATCCTCTGAGACTCCTGATGCAATCTGGAATAGAAAGGCCATCAAATGAAAACTGGCTGGGCAGACAAATGGAGTTTCCTCCTTCTTTTTACTTTCATTCTTTTGACAACAGCATAAGACAAATCGAAGCGTGCAAGCCAAAAGCAGAGGAGGTGATGGGAAACCATTTGGAATCGTGCATTGTTGAGATTTTCACACGACTTCTTTGCAGACAGGCTTAATACTTGACCAAGAGGAGAGTAGTTAGCTGATTTTGCTACTTTGGGTGATGCAACAGGGTGATTTTCCCCTCTGGTACAATGCTGAAAATCCAGTGGGACTAATCTGATGAGCGATGAACACATTGTTTTCACGAACGCCTTCAGCATGTGCTGGCTGCAGTCAATCACTACGGAGAGAAGGTTCGCCTATAAAAACCAGTATAAACTGAATATATTGGTTTTCAAAATTCAATACATGAAGGAATTAGCCACTAAATGTCAGGATAGTAAGATGGTCAGCTCAAGTCAGTTTCTTTACTTATATGATGTTCTGTGTTGTCACATTTGGTTAGATTTAAACATAAAAAGAACTTTTCCCCTAACTTTACAAAAGTTGTTTGGGACAGTGGATGTTTTGTAACTAAAATTAGCTTTCACAAGATGTGGTGAATAATAACATATATTTTGCACATAGATTTATAAGTGTTAATAACTGGTGAATAAATGAAATAATTACTTATATAATTCGTGCAACTAGGCATTGCATAGCCAAACACGAAGCGTGTATGAGACCAGAAATTACTACCAGTGTAACAAGGCTACACTAAGAAAGGTTGTTATGGAATTGTGTAATATTTCCCGGCATAGACTGATGTAGTTTAGGCTTCCTTACACAGCAATCTCGTCCTGTGTGAATTGTCCGGATTTTTCTTTCGTGTGACTACAACTTTAAAACTAATATTTTTTTATTTCAGCATGGTGCAGCACCTATGGTCTTGAGACTCTTTAGATAGGAACCTAACGATGCTCTGAAAAACCATGGAAAACATTATATTTTAATATAAACTATAACTATTTTTTAAATCCTAACCAAATTGTTTACACTCTTTTTTTCCCCTTTTTTTTTTGCCAAAACCTGACAGTTTTAATTATCATTATTTCTTACAAATTAATTCAATCATTCATTATCATTGTCAATAATTACAACAGTCATTTTTACAGCAGCTAGCAGGTGTTGTCCATAATCATGTAACACATATATGTGACATGTCACGATCTGATATTCATTCACACAGAGATATTTATAGCAAGACAAGCAAAGTGGAGTGGAGTTCAGTTCACACCTGACTGATCGGTGGATACTCAAATCACAGCCGCTCAGGGAAGTCATCTTGCACCATGGATCAGAATCTAGTTACACGTAATGTTTTTCATTGTAGCTCATTACTAGCAGACAGGCTGAACACTGATTTTTTTTTTTATCAGCCGCTTTATTACTGAAAGATCTTCACTTATGTTCCATGTGGATTTACATAATGTTAAACTTCTTTTTTTCTGTCTTTTCAGTTTCCTTTCACTTGAGATGAATTCACGAATGGGCAAATTCGAAAAAGAGGAGGAAGAATTAGGAAGAATTTTTCATCAAAACTGGACCAGCTATAAATATTGTTCACGTCAAACTGAAATCCAACGCTTATCTTGTTTTTCTCTGCAACAGCATGCTGTATAGCATACCGTAGAATTTAATTTTCTCCTGGGGTTGAGAACAGGTCTCCAAACAGCCTATATTCACAAGTGCCGTGGATGATGTTCTTTTGCTGAGAGATGATAGAGAAAGAAGAGTTTGTATCCGTCTCTGGTAGAGGCACAGTTCCTTAGAGCCTTGCTGCTTGTGAACTTGCAGTTCCACATTGCAGGTAGTTTGCATGTTTTCCAGCACTCCTCGTTACAGTATAAAATCCAAGTTACATGGGTAGACGATGTACAGTATAACCTACACTACGCACAAATGTACACATCAAAATTGTGCGCAGGCAATTCATTTATTAATTAATTCTGTTTTCAGACTAAAACTGTTATGTGCCTGTGTGCGAACGTGTGCGTTCTCGCTTAGCCATTATACAAGACATGCGCATTCACATCCAATTATACCAAGAAACATCAAGGGACCAAACACTCTCACCATACCTGTCAAATGCCATAGCATTTCCTACTCACTCTACCACTGTGTTACCTTCTTCTCTGCTGCTCTGTTTCTTTCTGGGGGTGCTTTTTTATTATGCTTTCCTGTGCGCTTTCTATGTTCCTCCTTACTCCCTCTGCTGCCATTAAGAAACCTTTCAATTCCGTAAGAGCTGAGGTGACTGCTGAAAGAGTTTGAAGAGCTGCGGTTCATGGCAGCTTATTCTTGTAGCACTTATTTTATATTTACTGTCATTTATAAGGATATACAGACAATGTAACAGAACACAGGTGAATGAAATGCATGTGAAATTCAATCAAATTTGGTAGGTGATAAACTAAGCAGAGTATAAATATATATAAAGAGTATTAGAGGATGATTTAAGTGCAACGGCTTGTGACATCACACAAAGCAGCATTTTATTTGTTGTGTTTTTTATTATTGTTCATCTGCCAAGTGTAGAGCCAAGGCATGGGCATTTTACCAAAGCCTTTTGTTTGTCTCTCTGATTGTTGGCAAGATTGTGCACAAACAAAAGTTGGTGGAAAGAAAGAAGCCATTACATTTTGCTGTAGCTGTCGATAACTGTCCTTAATGTAATGAAATATTGAATTGGGTTCAGCAGAACATGTTATCTGTGCGATCTTTTAGTTTTTGCAGTCCATTTGACATCTGCTCCATTTGTCATGGCCCTGGGTCGGTTTATCTCGGTTTATGACTACTAGTGTTTTGGTTGCTGTCTTGTGATTCTAGCTCTCCAGTTCCTCTGGGTTTGTGATTTCTAGTTCTTCGGTTTAGTTTTCCCCTTCTGTTTAATTCTCTTGTTCCCCAGTCAGTCGTGTCTCATGTCACTCCTGTCCCTATATTCCATCTTCCTTATGTTCAGTATCAAGTCCGTGTCTCTGTACCTGTTGTATACCTTCTGTTTTATTTTGATGTTCCCTGTTCTGTGTTCAGTTTCTGTCCCCATATTTTCTCTGTGCCTGTCCTGATCCCTTGTCTAGTCAGTCTTGTCTCTATGTTCCCTCTGTTACCATGTCATTTATGTCGTTGTGTTAAGCTTGTGTCTCTAAGTCCGTGTCTGTGCATATATGTCATATTTCCTGTTTTATTTTGATAGTCCATGTCCTACGTCGATGTATCTCGAGCTATGTCCTAAAACCTAGGACCGCATCCTTCGTGGTCAACGTGTGCCGGGTCCTTCGAAGACCGAGAAGGCTGGAAGTGAGAGGCTGTGAAATGGGACGGTCTGGCCTTCAGATTTGTGTTATCGCTGTCTCTGTGGAGTTTAATAAACTCAGCCGTCTGCTCCTTGCTATCTAAAATATAACAGGACACTGGCGTAAATTCTGTTTAATCAGTTTTCTGTTTGACGTTTATTCAGCTGTGTGAAAACCCCGGAGGAACCCATCCGAGGGATTAATAAAGTTTTATTTAATCTAATCTAATAACTTTAATCTCAGCCACACCAATTTACTCAGGAACAAATAAAACACTGAAAAAAGACAAACAATAACATTTTTAAGTTATCTAAGTGACTTATATCATGTTTATGTTCATGTTTATCATGTTTAACCTGAGTAGCGAAAGACTGCAGGAGGTCTGAAAACGATGTGCTGAGAATCCGCTGTTCTCGCCGACTCTAATGACCCTTGAACCCCCAGACATCTCCGAAAACGTCGGAGCACTTTTGCAAATATGTGATGTCTTGATAAACTTTACCATGAAGGACACACCCGACCCATCCTTCAAATTCGGGGAAATGAAGGATGCATTTGTTGGCCGCGTTTGGAGCAGCCTTTGAATTGAGACAGCCTTCATCGCCTTTAGCAGCAATAACACTTAAATAAAAATGACTTCATCAGTGTCTCATATCATTGTGGAGGAATTTTGGCTGAGGATATAGTTAAGGTCTGGACTTTGCCATAACGACACCTTGATTCTTTTCTTTTCAACAACCCAATATGGGACAAGCTTTCTGACAGAATAAGATGTTCAGAACTTCTTTCAATTCAGTCCCACTGGAGGGCTTTTCTGTTATGGTCAGTCCAGAGGGCAATTATGTTTTTCATATCGATTGAAGAACTTTTTTTCCTAATTAAAATTAATTAATCAAATTGAATTACAAAGTGTGACAAACAAGCAAAGAAATGAGAAACGAGGAAGGGGCTAATACTTTTTCACAGCAATGTACCCTCTTAATTCCTATGGAAATAGCGAGGGTGTAAGCCTTCCACAGGACTGCAGGAAAACTTTCTTTTTTGCACGAGTGTATGTTAGACTTTACAGGCTTGTACAAAAGCACCCTGAGTCACAAGTTCCTCATTCCTACTTCTCACTCTCCTGTCACGGTTTGCTCGGTGTCCTTGCAAGTAGTTAACATGATTTGCATACTCAGTGACACAATGCACCGCACTAATTTCTGGGAAATGTAAAATCGGACACTCTGAAAACACGTGGGTACCTGAGGCAGAGCAAAGAGTGTAGTGGGCTAAGTTGCATCAGGTTATCTCACACTTGAACACTGTGCTACAATGTGCATATGGGTGCATTCATGTTTCCAGAATCGCCCGGGGCTGAGGGATTCCCATATTGACAGGTCTACTGCTGGCTCCTTTGGTGTTATCAAACTAGTTCAGATTTCTTCCTTTCATCTTCCCTTATAAAGACTCTTCACTTGATCACACAAAGAAGCTTTTGCTGTGGTGCTAAGTAAAGAATGTAGCACATCCTCGGACAAAAATTAAATGAGGCAGAATTTTAAAAAGCAGCAAATATATCAGCCCGACTACAGATGTAATTACAGGAGATAGATGGAAACATGAAAATGGACATTATATAAGCTAGTAGCTGGACTTTACATAACAACACGAACATACTAAGCTTAAATTATCACACCTTATAAGACTCTTAGTTAATAGAAACCCTACCTGTACTTTATCATATAAAATCTGTGACAACTGTAGATCAGTCTTAAAATACAAAATATACTCTTAACCCCAGATGGTCCACAGAAGTGCTTAAAGAGTCACCTTTGCCAAGGAAAGAGGAGATAAACTATCAAGATGTTATCAAGGTGTAATATGTGAAACTCCTCTACAGAGACTAGATAGGGAAAGCTGCCAATTCATTCTCTCTGCACCAGATGGATTATTTACTATCTCGAGTTTTAGTAGTGTTTGTTCTGGCATTAGGAGACAGAATGTCTTACTCTCCAACAGTGATAGATTTGTTTTTAAATACAGGAGGGATTATTATTTATTAACCTCTTGAGTTTATCACATTTTTTAAATGTATGTTACTTACTATAGTATGCCAGGTGTGCCTTTAATGTGTTTCTGTATTAGTCAAGTCACCCATGAAAAAGAGATCACATTACATTTCCTAGCCAACAAAATAAGGCTTAGATTTAAAAATAAAATCCTATTACACTTGCCCTTCCAATGTGATGAGTGTATGAAGTGAAAGCTACTGAGACACATTTCACACTATTTTAGACTTCTGTCACACATCCCTTTGACAGAGTCTTTAATCATCTTTAGTCTTTAGCCATGAAACCTTATTCCTACTGCCCTAAAGCAGCAGATAGCCTGCTAGTATGGACACATGAGCTGTGAGAAAAAGAGATTTTTCTGTTATCCTGTCTGGACACCAAGGTGTGGTGAAGTAGGCAGGCTTTTTTTTTTTCTAGAAAATTCAACACAACAGAATGAGCCGAGCTGCATGAAATCCAATCAAATCTAACGACAGCTGGCGTCTTGTTGTCTGTGAAAGTCCCAGAACTCTTTTGGATCTACAAGGGATCTCTAAGGCACCCTGATGCAACCAGTAGGAATATAGCTGTAAAATGCACTAGCCTTTGTTTTTGATGGGGTAAACGTCAATGTTTATCATCAGCACAAAAGTTTATTTCGAAACTTTTGACTCACTAACACGCAGGAAGCGACGAATGACATCAAAATCTGTGGTTGCAGAGCAGCACTGGTCAATTCTGTAAACAACTTAATACTGTTCCAAGAAAGATTCAGTGGGAATTGAGGTACTGTGCACATAGCAACAATATATCATTGCTGAAAGTTCATTGTGGGTGAAACTTATCATAGTTTAGTTATACGTGTGGCATGCAACAAAAAAAGTGCTAAATGAGTTGTTTTTGTCAAAAAAAATGTAATTGTGTTATTTAGGTATTGAATTTTAAATAAAAACATTTGAAGTTTGGGTAACAGGATACATGTAAAGTCTATTACTGCCACTATGTTATCATTAAAGTAACCTTATAGCATGTTTTGCTTTTGAGACTTATTTTTTTCTTAAATCTCTGCTTGCAGTAATGCAGTTATCATACTTATAATCAAAGTGTTTAAAAAGTTTGTCTCATACAATAATTTATTTACATTAAAATGCATAAGTATGGCCAAACATGCAGGGAGGGAATATGTAAGCTGCCAGTCTGCAGCTATGAAGTGACCACTGGAAGAAAAACAAACCCAACAACACGTTGTGTACATAGCAAGACAGTACCGAAGTACCAGATCAGGAGCAGGGTAGAGAGTCAGAGTGAAAGTAAGACAGGTGAAGAGGTAGATAAGTGAGAAGGGGACAGAGAGTGCTAGTAAGAGGTTAAGCACACACACTTACACCTGCAGTTAAAGCCTTCACCCTGCCATATTATCCCTGGCCTTGCCCCCCATGCTCACAGATGCCAAGAAATCCGATTTGCCAACTTTGGGAAGCTGTGTGTGACAGCCAATTACTGGGGAGAGGACTCCCAGTGGAGTCACCTCCTCACCTCACAGTCCAAACATCTGCCTGTCAGACAGTCAAGGGAGTCAGGTAGACTGAACAGCAGTAAGAGGACAGCAGTCTGGCGAGCGTATGTGGTTAAAAAATAAAAGCTTCAAATATTTGTCGCCTGAGTTGCTAGTTGTCATACATCTGAGATTGAATTATCACTATGACTCATAATTTTAGGGTTCCCTTTGCTAGAAGATGCTGCAGGGGCTATGGAGCAAAGAGTGATTTACATGCAGTATTGTTATATTAAATTCCATATAAGGCTGCTTGTGTACCCTATAAATCTGTGATGTAGTGTTTTTATCAAGGTAATATATGCCCTCATAAACAGTACAGGATCTTCTCAGTTTATTAAGACTGTTTGGCCGGAAATCAATGATATACATTTATGATTGTCTCAGAGATAACTGCGAGGCGTCATTAAATAAATAAACAAACAAACACGAAATAGCTTGTGTTCACCCCGCTTACACACTAACACTGTTGGGTTGAAGAGACTTCATGGAAACAGCAACTCTCTGCATATATGCGATATGATTGAATATTTAGATCCATAATAATGTTGTCTGAGCGAAATTTTTTTACAAGGCGGCCAACTGGAAATTCACTTCAGAAGCTGCAGCAGGCATAGCAAGACTGATCCTGACGGAGGAGATTATGTTGTAATAAATGAGAAGAATCCAGCGTTTACAACTGGATTATACCCACTTGTTGGCATGTTGAAAATATTTTGTTTATTAATAATAATAATCATAATAAATGCATGGAGTCTAGCACAGAAAACAGTCAGCTTTACTTACTGTTAGGTGGTTAATGAGACAGGAGTAGGAGGTCAGGCAAGGGCTGTCTCACTCCACTGAAACCGTAGCCAAATGTTCTCTGCCGGTGTCATCACTGTCACGGAGCTTATCGCCATGGAGGAAGAAAATGAAGGAGAAGCTTACTGCAGATGGGAGAAGTTTTGCCTTCTAACATGTAGTTAACAATGTGAAATATTGTCAAACATTCATAACCCTGTCTGTGGAATGGAAATCCTGTGGTTTATGCCACTTTCACCCCACATGACATGGATTTATGTCTTGTGTATAGTTCCTCATCAGGCCAGATGCTACCCTGTGCGTCAGAAAACGGTGGTTACAGCGTAGCGCGTGCATTAAAGAAATGATGCCAAGGGCTCCTGACCAAGTGTCCGTTCGTGATATTGTGTTAATCAGGAGCATAAAAGCTGAGTGACAAAACCTGTTCAATTGTTAAGATTGGGCAGGATTATAAATACATATTCAATTTACAATAAAAAAAACAAAAACGACTGATTATGGAAGTTGTCAGTTGAAACGGTCAATTCTGATTCATTTTTAAAATGAATTTCTATGCTATTAAATCATGCACCAGTTTGGAGTTTCGGTCCAATATTTAAAGCTGCAGAAGGCACAAAAAAGAGAGAAAAACTCAGCCCTCATCATGCACCTCTCCCCTCTCTTTTTAAGCCCTTCTTAACAGACAACTGGGTTATATATACTGTAAGCTGAACTGCAATACAGTGAAAGTTAAGTTTGAAATTTTTGTCAGTTTACACCAAAAACAGATTGCCTATCCTGCCTTTAATAGTACATATTATATGTAAAGCAGAAGACATTTAAAAATCCCAGAAAAACACTGCAAAAAGAAAAATACATTTTAAATCCCGACTTAGAAGACCTTTGAAATTCCACAGTAATTGCAGAAACTCCATGCACTTCCCAGTCTGGTGGAAACTAAATGATCAATAGCTAGTAAATTCATTTGAAGCTGGGGCCAAGGGAAGAGCAAGCTAAAGTTTAACTTGGAAAATGAGATTGCTTGACCCTGGCCATGCAGTACAACATCAGTTTGTCATGATTAATCTCGCTCTGTCTTCTTTTCTTCTCCTTTTTTCCTCTGCAGCTCATTTTTGTTGTACAAAGGACAGTCGATAAATGAATAAAAATTGAGTGAATTGGAAGGCATAGTGCAATATGTCCAGCCGCTATGCCCTCCCACCTGAAACACATTATGACAGAAAGATATGGAAAAAGGGTGAGAAGAGGGGATGCGGGGTGAAAGAAAGTCCCACATTTCTCGGCGAGCAGTTAAATTGAAGGGGAAATAATATGAGGCGTGTCAAAATGCAATATCAGGCCGTTTACTCCAATGTTTAAGCCCGTCTTCGACTCCGATGCTTCCCAAGAGAAGCAGAGGATTAAAATGGCAGAGTTATACGTTGTAAAAGGGGAAGGCGTATGAAAGCAGACAGTAGATGGAGAGATGGAAATGAATATGAGGTGGAGGAAAAGGCAGTGAGAGAGAAAGTGAGAGAGCAGCTGGTAATGGGGAAATAAAGAGTGTAATCTCCAACTCAAGCAATAACATTTAGCTATGAAACGGTGTGTGGAGGGCACACACACACATTTACAGCAGTCCAATAAATAGTTCTGACCTGAACAATTTCACAGCTTTAACTGCAGGCCAGTGGAAAACCCATCCACACTCACACACACACGCACAGACATAAATGTCCTTGCCCTTCAATGGAGGCAAACGCATACATACATCCGCATTTTGAGTTACTTTAAGTTAAACTTGTTAACATACCTTCAGGGCCCCGGAATAGATTTGATGTGCCAGCAGCAATCAGGCAATGGGCACATTGCTGAAAGATTGTGATAGAAAGACATATCTCTACTTTTCTGAAATGATTCGTGAATCTAAACTGTGAAGTGAAGCAAGAAAAAAAAAGTCCTTTTTCCCACCTGATAAGGACAAACACGCCCTCAGAGCAAAGACATGGCTATCTCCAGAGGATACTTCATATAACCACAAAAACATTTTTTTCATCCGCTGCTTCCTCCATTCTTCTTTCTTTCCCCTTGCATATGGTGAGATGTATTTTTGAAGCATTCCTCAGAGTACCACACATACACACAAATGAAATGGCACACAGTTGCCACTGCTCACAAGTACAAAGATCTACACAAACACAACCAAACAATCCCCTAGCTGCATCAGGAGACAGTTAAGGTCTTACAGTGGCCTGGGGCACAAGGATTGCTGCTTAATAACTTGCCCGGGGCATCAACCTGACAACACTTAGTGTTAAACACACAAACATGCATACACACAAACACACACGCAGACACAGCGTTGAAGCTGTCTGTGCATCTGACAGTCAGACACTTTATGTATCACCCTTCTTTCTCTCATCTCAAGCAGGGGATTTCTTTGTTCTCAAGGGAGGAGCTGAGAAATGCTGTAGCAAAGTAAAGCTTTGGTGTTGATCAAATCAATTAAAAATTAAAGAAGTCCACCTTGAAGCAGAACTTGTGTTATTCCCTAGTTTTAGGTCCCATTAAAACAGATGTGCACATAGTAATTAACATATAGTGTGAGCACAGGGCAGAAAATGTGTATTTGTCCCTTTCTTTCTATTTAAAACATAGTTTGATTTTTTTTTTCGATAACTGATAAAAACAACACGTCTCTTCTTTTTTTACATGGTATGTTAATTTAGCTGATCAAACAACTTTTTATATTAACTGTCAAACTGTGAAAACTTAGTTATATTAAATTTTATTAACTTAAAGCTATTTCAGAGTTAAATTAAAAACCTTGTGTGATGTAAAATTGCCAGTTTTTCTAGTCAAGATTTAGCTTCCATCCATTACAAGCGTGTCAACAGTGCTACACTATACTTAGCTATCTTCCTGAATGTCCCATTATGTCCTCTTGCACTTGTACCTCTATAAGGTGGCATTGTTGGACAGGATGTCAAAACGGTGATTTTTCAGCTTATAGTTTTCAGTCTAGAGGTTCACAAGAAGATGATCTTGAAAAAAAACATCAGATCAGGATTGATGGCCAGATCTTTTTGATCACCCATAACATATTATAATTTACTGCACTGCAGGTTGCGAGCTTCAGTCGCAACATCATTTCAGTCCATCATTTCTAAAGCACATCTTTCCACCTTTGACCTTCTGACACCCTACTTCATCAAGCCAAGCTCCCAAAATCAAGTTTCTTCTCTTGTCCATTCCCCTCTTTTCTCTGTTTCCATTATTTTTTCACTGCCCTAAAATCCAGCCCATAATTTGGTGCTCCTGACCTTCTTTATGAACACCAAATCTTTGCCTTTTACTTTGGAAACAATAATCCATTAATTTCTGTTTCATTCTCCAAGCGTTAGACTTTGTTTTGTATATAACTTTGTAACTTGTAACTTAAGTTCTTGGAGTTTATTTTATACAGTGCCCTTACATTCTTACTCTCTAAGGCAAAATATGTGTAATATTACTTCAGTAGCTTGTTGCTTTTGCTGTTCATAAATTCATAGTGTACCTGTGTGTGACCTATATGAAATCATTTTTAGATTCTGGAGACGGCAGTGCTTCTTATAATTAGCAGAGCTGTTTACTATATGCACAAGTGCAGAAAGACACATTAGTTATGGCTAAGGTAGCCTTTTACTGTGAACTACAATAAATACTTTTAAGAAAAATATGCTTAGAAGGCAAATATGTTTTTCTTTTTTTTTTTTTTGGCAGAAATAAATTGCTGACACCAATACATTTAAGTTTAGCATATTAAGTTATAACTGCTTTATAAACTGTCCCCAAATGGGTGGATGTGCATTTGAGTTGATTTTTCACAGTCCGGTATGTGAACATACATTTATACATGTGTAAAAGCTTGTCCATCAAGTTTAAGAAGTTGGTCACTGTTCACATCTGTGTGCCTCTACAGCAACAACACTTGCTTAAGTTTACACGTAGAGGGACAAAGGAATGTAGAGGAAAATGAGCTATCAAAATGAATTTATCCTATAACATCTTCTTCTTTTGGTTATGATGTATGTCAGTGTCCATCTAAAAGAAAAAAAAGATTCAAAAGTCTGGAGAAAAAACAGTAAAAAAAGATTCTTTTTTTAGGTTTTATTATTTTTGAGGTGCTGAAATGTGATGGCCAAACAAGTTGTTAGTCTTGGACCTTAATGCTTTATTCCAGGTGACTGAGTACATCAACATGACATCATTAATCGATATTATTACAAATTTGTATTTTTTGCTATTTGTGAAACATTGTTTCACATGTCTGTGAAGGTTCTCAGTCATCCAGGTCATCGTAGTCAAAGGAGCTTGGAAAGAAAAGCGTCTGGACTTCTTTAAGTTGCTTGAAGATGTTTCACCTCTCATCCGAGAAGCTTCTTCAGTTCTAAGGTCAAATGGTGGAGAGTTTCACATGATTTTAAATAATCTCTTACAAGCAGGATTGTGTCGGTGCGATAGTGCTATGACTAAATTCAACTCCAGACTGTATTTAGCTGAGCAGGCCATACCAAATTGTATTTGGAAAAAGACATTATAACATTAAAGACATTACTAATAATGAAATTCCAGAGCAAATGGGAACCATATGTGGTTCTGATAAAATTAAAATGAAAGGAAATTGAATAAAAAGTAAACAGATTTTGAAAATACTGCAGCAACATACTGTGATATGTATTTTACAAAAACAATAATAATAACAGCACTGAAGCTGATAAAACATACTGCCACAAAGAGAAAGGATATACTGGGAGTGTGTCTATGTTGCTTTCTGTTAATGAGTGTTTGCACTTCTAACTGACAGGAATAATTATCTGTACTGAAAGAGATGTACTTAATGAAAAGCACATACTCCACACTGGCAGAGGCACACACATGTACCGAGGTCTGAACACAGGGGGAGGGTGGTGTTGGAGGGGAAACATGGAGATGGCGGAGGGTGCTTGAAAAGTACAAAAGACTTGCACATACAATCCCATGGTACTTTGAGAAAACTCAAGTCCGCGCATGCTTTTATTTCTGATACAAAGGGAGCGACAGAAGAAAAAAAGTTGGGCAAACTTTGCTAAAAGCCTAAGGCAAGAAAAGAAAAAAAAAGAGAGAAAAGAAATAAAAACTCCACTACATAAGCTACAGCAAGTGAACTTTTCACATGAGGATATACTAAAAAGTACATTTTTCTGGCAGAACCAAATAAAATATCAATTTATCTGTACAGTGCAAGTGCTTTTTGAAAAAACATGCATCTGTTGGAAAATTCATGAATTGCTGCAAGCATTTCATGGTGAGGTTGGTATTGGCTGATAATCATCAGTGAGATAATCAGCTCAGGTTCAAAGACCTTCATCTGTCTCACCAAATGAAAAACGCTAACATGTCCCTCTTTTGTGTTTTCTTTCTGTAGCTTTGAGCCACTCAGGATTTTACGAACACATGAGCTATCCCCTGAGTGTAGCTTCACCTTTCAACTACAAATCTCCATCTGTCTCAGTAAGCATTGAGGCTCTCCTTATACTCTTCCCTGGAGTATGGGGCTAAAAAAAATAAGACATTGCTACGGGAAAGAGGATGATTTGTGCTGGGGATAACTAAGGTGTTGCGAAGTCATTCTTTACTTACATAAGTAACTCTGGAGTGGTGAAAAGGACAAGCAGGGTGGTACACGATATAATGATGAAACTCTCAGGCCACGAAGAGCAATAATATGCCCCAAAAACTACACTTATTTAAAATAATGTAAGATACTTTTTCTTTGCCAATTAACATCTCCAATTTCAATAAAGTTGGGAAGCTGTAGACAAAAACAGAATGTAATGATTTGCAAATCGCATAAACATGCATTTTATTCACAAAAGAACACTGCAAATTGTCAAATCTTTAAACTGATAAAGTGTTTTACTTTTTCATGAAAAATAATAGTTCAATTTGAATTATAAGGCTGGAAGACATCTCAAAAAAGCTGGGCACAGCAGGAAAAAGGAAGGACTACTAAGAAAAAAACAGTTGTGGGGACAGTTTACAAATGATTATGTTTACTGGTAACAGATAGTAATATGAGTGGGTATAGAAATCTGAAAGAGATAGAGCTTGTTAGAAATAAAGATGGGCAGAGGCAGAGGTTCATCAATCTGCAATAAAACTGACTCTAGAAACTGTGAAACAAGTTCGGAATAATGTTTCCCAACATGAATTTGAATCTAAAGGAACATTATTTTTCTAATCAGCTGCAGTACATGACATAATCACTGTCATTTTCTAGAAAATCTTTTGTAAAATATCAGTTTATGAGATTTACAAATCATTGCATTCTGTCATTATTTACATGTACGCAGCATCCCAGCTTTTTAAAGTTGCACATCAAACTAAAGTTCATAAAAAGTGCAACAACAAAAGAAGTATAGAAATCGTTTTAAAATATCACAACACTGAACAGTGAATTGTTTCATTAAATCTATTTGACTGATAGTAAACAATATGGAAGCTTTTGCATTTTGCATCAGAATATGTTAAATGGATCAGTGGTTGAGTCATAGCAACATATTTGAGTCAAACTGCTCTCTGTGAGCATGTTGGTCAAAAGTTGCTTGAAAGTTGTGATAAACTTGCAATTTGCACCCCTCCTAATGCTTGCTACAATCCTTAAAGACTATAGCAGAATTAATTAATCTTCACTGAACATGTGCTGACAGGAGCCTAGCCTTCCTTTACACTCTAATTGTTCCAGTGAGACTGAGGCTCAAAATGATACTCATCTTGAAGGGTGTGTGATTCCATGTTAGTGGGTTGGCCCCCCTTGACAGCCATTTGCTTGTCTCATTCTTGTAGTGATCCTTTATTACAGTTTACTTCAGACTAGACTAATATGCATATCTGGCAACTGCTATAGTGTGCTGCATGTGCGCATATGCGTCTCATTATGTGTTTTTCCCTTGCCAGAATACACATCTTGACTGGCTGTCAGGTATTTGTCAGATAGTCACTGGTAATGGGGATGAGTATTGCCTTGAAAAGATGACATGCTGACTTAGTCGAGAGAATGGTTATTGACGCCTTAGTGAAAAATAATCTCGCCGACTGTGACGGGAAAAATATGTTATATTCTCTCTTATCCAATGAGCTCCTCCTTGTTTTCAAACCTTTTAGCTCACTAATGACCTGCTACAAATGTTTGTAACAGTAGAGATAGTGCATGTATAACAAGCAAAAACCTCACTGTGACTATAGATCTATAGATCCGTACGTTTTGCATACAGACACAAGTTTATGTTCATAAGAATTGGGGACTAAACTGCACACTTTTGGATTTAATTTGAGGGCTTGAATAAAAATATTGCATATCGCCTGTTGAATCAAACTAGTAAACTACTACAGGCTCAGTCTGTTACCAGGCTAAGAATGATTCGTTTATAGTAATTTATATTTTCTAATCAGAAGTAACACCAGCAGATAATGTGACGAATGTTAACTCCTTCTGCTGAATCCCACTGTCAGCATGACATCTACTGTTGGCCGCACAAAATCATTCTCAAGACACGTCAGAGATGTGCGTACGCGCATAAATGTGAAGATAATCACACATACTTACTCATACACACACATACGCACACACACAGTGAACATATTCACGAGTGGCAGTTTTAAAAACCCATTTTCCCCTTGGTTAAGCAAGCAGCAACAACACTTGACTAATGGAAAACCCTGCTCCCAAATGAGGTCGGAGGAATTCTATCTTACACACGCTGGTCGTCGTGAATTCTAATAAAGTTTTCATCTCCTATAGGCGAGAATTCTTACAATACTGACTTTGTTTTGTTCCAAGAAGAGAATACCAATTAACCTTGTAAGCCAGACAAGGCTTGTCAGTTGTTCATGTTGTGAAAAAAAGTGAAGTGTAAAAGAAGAATAAGAATCAGGCGCTCCAAACTTTAAAACTTTATTATAACTGATAACAGTGTATTCACAAGTTTTCATGTTTGCATACATATAGTACTCATCACATTGGGTTGTGGTTTGGGACTTGCCCTTTTTGGATGGGATCCTATTTTAATAATTGAAATAAAAATAATTGAAATGATAAATGTAAGCACCAACCAAAGATTGTTTAAAACTGTATCTGACTGTTTCCTCAGTCATAGTAACAGTTTACACACATCTGCTTTTTCACATTTCACATTTTTAACCCACATATAAAAACATAAGGTTAAACACTAAGGTTATAGGAGTGACATATGTGGTGTCAAATATAAGTAATTAGCAAAGAAAAGGAACTCAAATGGATGTGTTTGCTTACAGTAGTTTCCTAACACATAGCAATGATGATAAATGAGTAAAATTAATATGATAATAAGGGACTAACAGGAGCAGGTTTCCTGCAGTGAGTACTAAAGTACTTTTTTTTATACATTCACATGCTTACTTTTAATGTAATAGTTTACAGTGCTGTTTTTTTTTACTTATGTAGAGCCATGTTTAATTTTACAGTAGCTTTATCAAAAGCGCCCCTTTGCTCCACCCCCTCTGTTTTGACAGCTTAGTCCCCCTAGGCCACACCCATCTTTTAGAATTCATCATACCTTTGTTATAATTTATGTTCACTCTGTTACTGTTACTTTGATGCAGCCTACATTTGAACATCTGAACACTGTTTTGAATTAAATGTATGCAAAAAATAAAAATACAACAAATACTTTGCCCTCTCAGTGATATGCACACATATGTGCACCCATGGCAACCCAGTTTAGCGATAAGATCAGAAAACCCATCTATAAGTGGTAAAATAGATGCAGTCATATCTCATATGGTCTTCTGTATTCTATAGCAACAGATCCCTTTTTGGGACTATATCTTCCCCTACCAAAGTCCCTGGTGGAGACATGTACTTTGCAGCACATTTCTGAAAGACCAAAAGTCTCTTTTCTGTTATTTCTGTCTGGCCTTTTTCTGATCTTTATCTGACAATTCCCATAAAGCAAGAGATAGGGGATGTGCAAAATGTGTGTGTTCCCCTACCTGTTGCTCCCTGAACAGTTTCTTATAATTGGACTCTTTACGCGCCCACCTGTCATACTGACTCCTACTGTTGCTGGTAGTATTGTCCACTTTCTCCTGTCAGTCTGTGTTTGGTCATATGTGGCAGTGCTTTTCCCCCAGTATGTCTGTCTTGCTAGCACTGAAGGTGCCTCCTGGGTGTTACCTATGACGCTGCTCAGTGTTAGTGCAAGTTATGTCTTTGTGAGCCTGTCAATATGAAACAGCTATTGAGTAGCCCTTGCAATGACCCAGGTATAGTATTCTTTTCAAACAAATGTGCACTTTAAGTGCTCTTGTTATTTTTTCTTTTCTTCTCTATTTTCTCAAATCCTTTTCTTTCTTCATATATTTTTCATAGTATGGTCCTAGGATTTTGTATTCTTTAGTTTAGGTTTCTGTTTCACTGTCTCACTGGAGTTGTAGTTTTGATTTCTGTGTTTCGGTGAAACCCTTGAATTGCAGCTTTGATTCATTCTAGTATATTGAGAATCCCAGTTCATTTTGACCCTGTGATTCTTGATTTCATGTTATGTTTTTTTTGTAAGGATGAGTTTCAGTTTTGCTTCCATTGTTTTTGATTCAAGGCTTGATTTTTATTAGCAGTAGCTCTAGTTCCTGCTGTTTTTCCTGTCTGTTCCACTGTCTCTGTTGTCAACTGAGTCTTTTTGTGTCTGTGTTTAATATTTGTATTTTATTTTTTGTTTTACTTTGAAGGTTGGTTTTCTTTCATGCTTTGTGACAGTTTTACTTCCTTTTTTGTGATTGTCTTCACCAGTGTGTAATTACTTACTGTACATGTGTTTGTCATTCCTTAATCAGCCCTGTGTCCTTTGTCAGAATGACTGTTGTGCTCCCACGGTTTCCTCTTGTTTCTTGTACCTCTTTGTACTCCACCTTTTTGGATAACTCTTTTTATACCTTTTGAACTTTGTTTACTTTGGGGTTGAAGACAGCCACAAGAAATGCTCTAAAAAAATAAAAAGCTTTAATTATCCTCCATTTGAGTCCTCCACAGAAATTTGTGACTACTCAGTGGAATCCAGAATATTTACACCAGCATGCAGGACAAACAGACTTAAAGACTGATTTGTCCCAGCTACCATGGTGCTTATTTTATAGTAGCTAGTAGTAGTTGAAGGTATAAGAAAATGCCTTTAGGTAAGAATACAGATATAGTAAACCCTGGAAATCTAAAGTTAGTGATCATGAAATGGCTTTAAGCATCTTTTAGATTAGTTATAAGGTTTTCTTTAATCTAATACATTTGATATCTTAACTTCCTGTAGTGACACAAACCGCAGCTGGAAGAAGACAGCCATGATGCCACACTGTTATGACTATATTGTGCTTTAAAAAAATGAGTTGATGTAAGTACAGGTGACAAATTTATCATCTTTTCATCAACTGCAATACTAGTTTAAAAAAAGGCAAGGTGAAGTTACCTGGACAGTATGATCGTGCAAAATTTAGATCAGCTATAAGATATTTATGAATCTCATTATAAGTGGCTTAATTTAAATGTAAATGCATTAATATAAACATACATCTTGTTTAAAATGTCAAAATTGATATTAAGCTAAGGTATTGCAAAAACTTTCAATTTATTCTTCTCAGTACTACAATTACTCTGTTAAGTTCTGCTAAAATGTAGTTTAAAAAATAAACAAAGAAAACCCCTCTGAGGTTGGTTTAAAAAAGCAATTATTATTATTACACATACAAAATCTTCTTTTTTTTTACCCTGACATTTTAAAACCTTCTCTATGCTCTTAATTGCGATAGACATTCAGCACACACACAGTGTACCCTTAGATGAGCTCCCACCCTAAATTTGATAACCAGTTATGAATGTTTCACCTTACACGAAGCCATATGAAAAATGCAACAGTTCCCCTTGTCTGGCTTACAAGCAACCCTAACCCTGACTGACCAACGCTGAGTTGTTGCCACTTTTATCAACAAAGCTGGCAGAACAGGGGACTGAGCACTGAGTATACTATGAAATATAGATTCCTGACATCAGGTAATGTATAAATCCCTTTAAAGGGAGTGTTTTGGGATATTGAGAACAGTATTTATTTGTTTTCTTGTTAATAATTAGGTGAACAGCATAGTATATTAAATATAAAACTATAGTCTTGCAACATGATCACAAACAGGGTTTCAAAGGTCTGATTCACATCTGATGTTCTTATCCATCATCCTGTACCAACAGAGCGGCATCCAATTGCTTCCAAATTTATTTTTAAGGAGAACAGTGGCATAAACTAAGCCGTATTCCTATTATGTTCTAGGATTATGTGTTCTAAAAAAAGAAAATGACTTCTTAGGTTATACTTGCTTGTATAATTGCTTCTTAGGCCTTAATAAGAACATTTCATCAAGAACATACAATAATAACAACAGCATCCTTCCAAAGGGATATGTATGTGAACACATGAAAATAATGAAATAATATGCATGTATTATTAAGTATGTGGGTGTTTTTTTTTTTTTTTTGTAAAATCACACAGAGAGATTCATTATTACTGTATAGTTTTTATATAGTGCAGTCAATTTTTATTAAGGGAGTGCAAAAGCAGCTCTTCAGTGATTAAGCAGACAGGCAAGTTGAGAAACAAGGACAAGAGGATGGAAAAGATTTTTTTTTTCGACAGCTAACTCATTATCTATGTTGTTATCCTCCAGTAGCCAGCTCTTTTCCCTTCTCCTTCTTTCTGTCTCTCGCTATCTGTCAATGTAGGGATAAAATCCCTCTCTCCTGAAGGCTTAAGCAGAGATTATCCCAGTGTCCCAGGGGAGGGTGGAAGGGGTGCTGAGATGCCACATTACAGATGTAGCAAACGTTAAAGTGAATTTAATGGGCCTAGGGTTGAGCAGGAGGGGCAGGCAAAGGAGAAAACCCAAGATCAGGTGAGGATATCCTACCTCTTCTTGTTATTCCTACCTTCATCGTGTTTTTCTCTACAAGCATTCCTTGTCGTTTATCCCTGCGCTGTTACTAGCCTCAGAGTTTTTTCTACACATCCATCTACCTGCACCTGCTCCGCTCTCATTAACCTGAGACCACTTCCAAGCATCACATAAAAAAATGTCTTGAATGAATATCACACATTTCCTTATGTGCCATCCTTTCTCAAAACATAAAGTTTTTTCTATACGTTTCTAGAATGTTTCACAATAACAACGTTGTTAAGAAATGACACGACATAATTTGAATTACATACAGGAAACATACAAAGAGTGTAAAAACAGTAACAATTTTCTAAAAGGCTAATGAATTTTGCTACTTTCACTGTTTGATTAGCATGCCAAATAGAAGACACGAAATATCAGTTACTTTCAGCATCTGTGGAAACAGAAAAGGTCATTCACTACACAATGATGCGCCTAACTTTGGTTATCTTCTACTGTTTGAGCTGCTCTAAAAAGCACAAGAATGTTTTTCTGCCTTTTACTTTTACTAGTAGCTAGCCGTTTTTAAGCTGGAGTGGTGACTAGCTTGTCACTTAATGCACAAGTATAATTATCAGTTTGACAACTTAGATTATTATAGTTTGGCTTTACTGGCTTTATTCTAGAATGAAATACATTCATTTGGACTCTAAACACTATCTGTCAGGAAAGGATATTAAGTAGAAAAAGTATCCTCTCAGCAGCATTGATGCATTTAATTACACTTACACAAACATTCAGCATCACTCCATTTAGTTCATATTTCCCTCTTTAGTACCAATCATTGTAGTGTTTTAGTGCATCTGCTGTAGCTGCAGAAAAACCCCCCACACATCTGCTTGTTGTTGACACAAGAACTGCGTGCACGTTTGTTTCCATTTATCTTTTCTCTCTCACAAATGCAAAGTTTTTTATCTAATACTTACTGTGATCAAGTTGTGTTTGAAACTCTGTTGCTATTCAGTACATGTCAAAACTACGTACAAAAAGTAGCTCTCACAAACCCAGCAATCTGCAGATTAGGAGCCAAAGTAGCCACACACACACACACACACACACACACACACACACACACACACACACACACACACACACACACACACATATGCGTGCGACAGTTGGGCAGTGTTTTGAGCTTTAAATCAAAACTGAAGAAGAAAACTTATTCACAATGTCTTTTTTCATTTCCTTTTTAATTCTGTCAGAACCACTTACGCTTTCCTACTGAGACACACCACATCTTTAATTGGCTTGTTCCATCTTATTCAAATTCATATTCTAAATATCATTACGTTGTTTTTTTCCCCTTCCAACCCATTAAAGTTGTGTGTTCAAACAAGCCCCTGGGACAGGACCCCTAAAGGGCAATGTACCTTATCAAGAACACAGACTGAGGACATGAATACTAAAGAGCTTCTGTGAGATGAAGCAAGCCTGTTGTAAATTCATTCTTCATTTTTGTTTTTTAAATTTTTTTGTGTGCACATTTTTAGTGGTGCACTTATTTTTGTATCTTTCATTACCCAACTACCTACCTTCCTATTCCCCTAACTTTCATTTTAAAATTGTACAACATGAATTAAGACTTGTTATATTCCAATTTTTCACATTCATGTTATTCTAAATGTGCTTGGACTAAAATGTAGGTTTCATACTGCGAAGGAAGGATGTCAAAAACTGACCTAATCCAGCAACATGTGCACTTCAGAACCACCTTTATTTACTGCCAATATGTGCCATGTGATAGTGAACACAGATGGTGACACACACACACACACACACACACACACACACACACACACACACACACACACACACACACACACACACACACACACACACACACATAAAACACATAACATAACTCGAAACAACCAATTATAAAATTCACAGCTGCATAAATATACACTTGCTTGGTGCATTCACTCACATCAGGTGCTCAGAATGATTACAAATTTGAGGATTGGTGTGGTTAGATGGGGCCAACCTTTAAGCTGCAAGATCCAAGGTTTCAGAGCACCCACCAGAGTTTGTCACAGGAACTGTGGTTCATCCCCCAACCACAGGGTGTGTGGAAGATGAATAGAGTTAAACTGATAATGGATTCAGGAAATAGGTGGAGGCTGAATTTAATATAAGGCTGCTGTGGGGTAGAGGTGAAAGAAGAGTGATCACAGAGTTGGGGAGTGACTGCTTCTGCATTCATTCAGCACCATCCCACGCTGTGGCAGTCTGTATGCAAGAGGAGCAAAAACTTGCCCCGCACTGTTCTGCTATTTACCTTCATATGGTTTTCTGCTTGGCATTCTGCTGCACAAAGCTTCTTGTCAGACCCATTTGGGATGAAGGGAGCTTTCAGAACTTAATATAGAGGCATACACTTGTGGTGAATTCTTCCTTTTATACAAGAGAAGATTTAATTTTATTTAAAATATTTCAATCTGTTTTTAAATATTAAACAGACCAATATCTAAAAGGTATTTAGAAAACCTGACAATGAGTTATGTCCCATAAAATACCTTTTGGAATAAGGATTGGCATGTTGCTAAGATTTCTTGACAAGGTTGCTGGGTTGGCAAAATGTATTGCCACAAATGAATAATAAACTACACATTACACCTACAGGAGCTGCCCAGCCATGGAAACCGATGCCAAGAAGCTCCCAGAGCACAGCTTTTGTGCTGATGTTAATACCTCATGTACCTCAGCACTCAGTAATAATTTGCAACAGTGGAATTTGCAGTATAATCAGTGAATTCACCTATTCTTTCACAAATGTTTGCCAAGGCATACTGCATGGCCAGTTGTAAAATAGGTCAGTGGCAACAATACTGATAACACCCTCATTCAGAGATTAAGATTGTGTGTCCAAACACTGTATTTTTCTGGTATATCAGTAATGTCTCTATCAAATAAGAATTAGAAGAAAGTGAGGACAAAGATCAAACACTTATGCATGTCTGGCATATGTTATGTAGTCACATAACATACTCAGTGTCAACAAATCGATTTTGTGGTTGTGGCGTAAAATATAACATCTATTCTAATTTCTCCTATTACTGTCACGGCCTGAGTACTTTTCCACTGCATCGGCTCCCCTCCTCTGGGTGGAGTCCTTGTTGTTCTTCACCTGATGGTAATCACACCAGCAGTATTTATGACCAGTGCACACAACTAGTCCTCGCCAGATTATCTGCTAACCTTAGTCAGTTATCGGCCTCACGTCTTTTCCTTAGTGTGTTATAGTTGCTTACCTCATCCCTCTGTCTTCTAGTGGGCATCTGGAGCCCCCCTACCAAGCCTCACCAGTATAACCTCTCCTAGATCCTGGTTGAAGCTGTTTCAGTACCCTGGCCAGCCATAGTTTCCCCCAGCCCAGTCCCTGCACCCGGTCGTCACAGTGATTTTGTCTTAATTTAGTTATAGTCCTAGTCTCCTCTACCTCAGACATCTAGTTTATGTTTCTTCTTAATAATAGTCTGAGTTTTCAGTTGCTAACAAGCGTTGTGAATATAGATTCTTTTGTTGCACCGCACTTCAAGCCTCCGGTTTTGCATCTGCACTTGAGTCCATCTCATTTCCGCGGGCCACTGTGCCGTGACAAATACGCACATGCAGACACAAACTAAGAGCGAAAGAAAGAAAAGAAAAGCATGAAAACGTAACCTGAGGCAGCATAAAAGGATTTGGTTTAAATGAGCTTGACAGTACAAAAATGTATATTCCATTATTTTTAATAGTTTATGTGACATCGAGTAGCTGTATTGACTTGCTTAACTGTAGAGAACTTTCTTTAAAAGTTAGAAATACATAAATTTCACATTCATGAGGGACCATGTTGGTGTAATGCTGAAGAAAAGCACAGCATCAGCTCCCCAATGGCAGGTAGGGTAGACTTATGCTGACAATGTAGGACTAAAATACACAACCTTGCTCACACACACACTTTCTCTCGCTCTCTCTTGCTGTCACAGAATAAGGTGGACTAAGGTGACAGTTCCTGGCTCTTAACAAGCTTGAAATAACATACGTGTTCACATGTTCCCACAGTTTCACTGAACCTCTCTTTCTTCCTCTCCTCTCATTCTGAAACACACGCAAAATGCCCAGTCTATGTCATAAGTCATATCAAGTAATGTCACAAAGGAAAGAAGAAAGATGTCTGGATAGGTCATATTTCATGCACCATTTGCAGTGAAGTTCAAAAACATGGTCATTGACAATTGCCATAGGGGCTGCTATTAAGCTAGGTAACACTGACACATTCAAATTTGTTAAAATGTCAAGACAACAATTTTATGATTTTTTTGATTTAATGATTTTTTGCCAGTGTCCAGGCCACAGTGTCCTATGATGTCTAGCAAGGGGTAGCAATAGGACAAAAGCCAAAGAAGGGACCATATCCAAAATATTTGTTTCACTAATGTTGCATCCTAGCCTAAGACTGAACAGTCATTGCTCACAAGCTATATAGAGAGGGAAATTTTTTTCACATTGTAACAGCCTGAAGAAATAAGCTTACCATAGATGTAGGCATGTAGATACATGCACAACCAGAAAAATTCTCAAATCTAAGTGCAATAAAAACGTCACCACTAAGGAGCGACTTTGAATATGCTTATAACTGTATGCTCACATCATAAAACCTCGTTTACGAGCACAAAAACCAGAGGCGGTTGTTAACATGTAATCTGAATCAAAGTGGTGAAATGGAACCTGGAGATATGTGGTCAGGTCTAAATTACCACCAGCTATAAATAATCACCCATGACATGAAGATATTAAGGCTGTGACAAGAGCATCCATGTCAAAACCTTTGTCTAACCCCAATTACAAGCCACATTATCATTAATTTACCTCAATCAAAATGATTCCCATATGAGAGGAATATTTGCTTTTAGATTTAAAAAATATCATGCTGGGGTTTCTGAAATACATGATTTATTTCTTTTACAGAAACTGCATGTGAAACATGACCTCGTTGCTTGGGATTTTAATGACTTGTGAAATAATTAATACAGTCGGGTCATGGTCTCTTCAATAATCAGCATTTTGTTTTTTGACTTTGGGCCTGTTAAACCCAAAATAAGATCACATCAGGAAAATTTAAATATCAATTGGTCTTAAAGCTGTTTAAATACCTGATTTGTCACAGTCTTTGAGATAAAAAAAAATGATATGGGATAAAAATGTGAGAGACAAAGGACACATTAAATGATTGAATTTACCAACTCTCGGGAGGTCCAGTATAGTTTAATATTTGACGTTCAGCTTTAAAATATTTTGATTTTAATGTAACTTCAGTTCAAATTAATTAACTTGACCTCCTTTGGAGCAGAAGTTTGCCATCACTGATAAGATAGGACCAGACACGATCTGGCAGTTAGACAGTCTATGATAAGAACTACATCAAATTCATTTAGCAAAAATAGACTTTGCGAAAAGGTCTTAATCATGGCTTTTCAATTAAAGTTTCTTAATTATTAATTTTGTTGGCTATTGAAAAAAGAATTCAATTAAAAAGTATTAAACATCAGTTTTCCAACTCACAATAGCAACAAAACTGAGAATAATATTTTTCAAAATCTTGCATAACATGCAACAGCTACTCCAAACAAGAGGTACTTGAGCTGCCAAATGTCACACAATTTCTCCTCGTGGAAATGCAAATTTATGCAGCTAGATACTCCAAAATCTAATCTACTCAGTAAGTAGTATACCTACTGTGTAAATGGTTTATTGTGTTGTTGAAATATTACATTTACAAGAATGAAACTACAATCTTAAACACAGAGCTCTTTGTGTGTTTGTATGAAGTTTCAGACCTAAAGATTGGTGAATTTAAAATATATATTGTCTACATTGCCTTACATATGTTTTTTAAACATGTGATTTCTATGTGTGTGTGTGTTGAGGGATGAATACATCCTCCAAATTTGTTTCATGCTGTAAAATTTCAAAATTCCATGATTCTGCAAGTCAATGATGTAACCTGCTTCACACCCTTATTAGTTTTACTCTAAACTGACCAACCAAGGGAATGACATTATTAAGGATTTGCCTGCTTAAATTCTGCAGACATTATAGTCTTTTTCAGACATATCCAGCAACCAGTGATAGAATGGAGGAATACGTGTGAAAGTCTCTAAGACAGACCACTTAGAATTACTGTAATACAAGGTAAAAGGGTACCATGTTTAGCTTCTTAAGTGCTTCACACTCCATCAGCCCCCATCTGCTCCCAGAAAATTGTAAGGACTTAGCTTTCTTCCCTGTCAATGGCTTTTTTAAAGCCAGGCCATGATTTAGTTCAACTGTCACCGCAGATTTAATGGGATATTATTCATGCAGCAAGACAGGGTCAAGGGCAGTAAAAGTCACAAGGATGTGAAAGCTTATGTGTGAAAAAAGCACAGGTATGCCAGAAGCACAGAAATATGAAAGCATGTACACCTTTGTGTTCTTTTAGTTTCTGTGAAGTGCACTGATTTCAATAGGAGTGAAAACAGGAGTTGACATTCTTGGCTGTTACCTTCTTGCTCTGCAGGACGCTTCCTCACCTTTGTGTCATTTCGGTTGGATGTCTTTCACACTCCACATTCAACAATGTTCTTTTGCTTTTCCCGTCAGGTGTCTGCACACTCCCTAAGACAAAAGTTCCCATGGAAAATCCTTTAGCCACTGCTCTAAACAGTCACTTTGAGCTGTGAATGTGCATCTTTGGTGACTTGGTGGTTTGTCATATTCTGTTTGAACTGAGATGTGGAAAAGCTATGTGTTATTTCCCCCCCGAAAAACAACAACAACACCTCAATTCAGAACGAGTTGGGATTCTGTATGAAATGTAAATAAAAAAGAATCTTCTAAATCTATATATTTTTTTAAACTTATCACATGCTTAAACTGAGAGATATATAAGGTATATATAATATACTTGACATATTTAAGAAAAATATTTGCTCTTTTTTAACTTTATAAAAGCAAAAAATGACTAAATGAACAAAAATGTCTTGAAAAAGTTGAAAAGGGCGCTATAAAAAGATGAAAAAGTAAGTGGCACTCAAAAAGCTGGAGGAACATTTTTAATTAATTAGATTAAAGTAAAGATGACAGAGGTTCTCACGTCTGCAAAAAACAATTTCAGAATAGTGTTCCTCAACATTAAAATTGTGGAGACTTTGAATATTACACCAAATACTGTTCATACTATTGTCAAACAATTATGAGATCTCAACACACAAGGGACAAAGCCAACAGTCAATACTTGATGTCTGTGATCTTTAGGCACCCTCAGGTGCCACTGCATTAAAATCAGGCAAAACACTGTCATGGAAATCTGCGATGTCAAAGCATCAGAAAACAGTTTGCTGTGCCATCCATAAAAATACACGTTGAAGCTCAAACATCCAAAGGCTACGGCTTAGCCAATCTGGGTTGTAGTAGAGCAGATCTGTTCATCAAGTTTACCTTAAAATGACAAAATTCATAGTTATTTTTTATTACAATATTTGTTGATAGTAAGCTTTTTCACTTTGGGTTGTCTGGTTTTTTCTAATGTTTCTTTCAGGTCAAACTAAAATTATACAGACCATAATGAAGAAGTAAAGTTAGTCTGTCTCCAGAAATCTCCTGTACCTTGTCAGGGCACACGAGTAATGTTTTTTTTAAACCTTTTATGACTTAAGCATTTTACAAAATCGAAAGAAATATGTCAGAAGATATAAATATTGATGCAAGGATTACTTAAAAACAGGAAACCATATTTGATTCCAAATCAAGGACTTCAACTGGATAAAACATGGATGTATACAGTATGGATTCATGTTAACTTTAAGGATTTCTATTGTTTGACATAAAAAAAAATTGCTCCAACTTGGAGGGCTAAAAATTTCAAGTTAGTAACTCAAACCCTTGAAATTTTACATAACTTAGTAAGTTTTTTTCTGAACTCAAAGATAGGTCCTAATGGGTTAGGTAAAAACAACAGCAACAAAAAAAAAAAACAACCGTCTGATCTGATTTATTATTTCTCTCCTTGGTGTCACACATGTGTCACTCAAATTTCATTCTGATTGAGTTCAGTGAATTGAGATCAGGTTCATATTAAATTCTACAACCAAGATTCTGGCTTGTAATTGAACACACATGGTTCAAAAAGTTGCCTAAGCATGTACTCAGCTGAAAAAGGCTGCAAATAGTTGACACTGATTAGTTGCTGGTGTTTATCATGCAATTGTTGTGTTGAAACAATCTGTCACACCTGTTCTTGCAGTTAATGCTGCCACACAGGACACATTCACACATAGCAAAGTCTGTCACGTTAGACCAAAAAAATGTTTCTGGTTTTCTTATTAAATTTTTCTGAACACCGATTCGGGGAGATAGTTATCATTTGCATTTTCTTATTGTGTTATTGCTTTGTGTGTTCCAACTCTGACCTGTTTACTCCTTCAGTAAGTGACTGAATACATGTGACAGGTGTGTGTGCGCTCGCGTGTGTGTGTGCGTACGTGTGTGTGTATGCAAAGAAAAATGAGGAGGCAGTTGGGCTGGTGGCTCACCAGTCATTGGCTTGTGGCGACAGCTGTTGACAGCAGATAATATGTGAAGCCAAGGCAGTGCTCACCTTGGTGCAGTTCTTTTTTCAACATCCACCATCTTCTAAGGGGAATTACCTGATGATGTTTTGCTAAAGGTGCAATTATCACCTTGTACCTACCTTTGTCTACCTCTCATTTCAAAACACACATTGGGAATATGTGTTTGGGTTTTTTTCTTGAAACCAAATGCTAATTATAAAGGTGGGAAGAACAGGTAAACTAGGTGGGAAACCAGTGATGAGTAAAAATAAATAAACAAGAGCAATAACAAACTCAAAAAGCACACAATTTTGGTGTGTAACAGAGAATGGAACTAAGCCAGAATATAAATAATGTAGTAGTTTGTTCAACTTGCGATCCATCACAATTCATGGGTATGTTTGAGTTTGACCAATACTGAAAAATGTCACAGTTTGTACACATGGAAAACTTTAATTAGGAAAATATAGAAGTCTATGTAATCACATACAATCAGAGATTATATGTGAGACCACAAACCAGATGTGTGTGTATATATATATGTATATATATATATATATAGTTTAAGGGATACTAGCTATTTTACAAGACTGAAACTTGGAAGTGAAAAGAGAAAAGAACATTAAGGTGCCCCTTAAGTTATATATACTGACATGACCTAAGAGGATTATTGAAAAAGTCTCAGACATTGTGCCTTCTTCCTGGCACACTTACACAATTTTTAACGTGATTTAGTTTTATACACTATAACTCAGTTTTTTTTTTCTTTATAAAGAAAAAGGAGACAAATAACTTTAGCTTGACAACACTCTTGAAAATAATACTTCACAAAGAAAACTGGTAAGTTAGGAGATGCACACAGCATGAGGTCAGTTCCCTGTGGTTGTGGTGACACCCACCATCTCTGAAATGCTTCAAGTTTTCTTATTTCCAGTCTTAAAGTTTTATCATTTGTTTTTCTTTCACAAATGTCACCCTCTTTGTAACTAAGACAGTTCTGCTGGTAACACAGATTTGTCCTACAACTGTTGTTTGTGCAAAGTCTCTCAAACAGTCACCACTATAAAATAATATTCAATCAATAATCAGCTGATTGGAGTTGCTCTTCTATGTTTTTTCAGATTGTTTAAAGAATAGGAAATAATACAGAAACCTTCTGAATGTGCTGATTACACATGTGTGGAAAACTAGACTGGATTTTTCAGTGTGTATGTTTTTGTTTTTTTTTGGTATTTGTTCTTTTTTACAATTTATACATTTTCATGATTTTCACTTCTCTAGGTTTTTAAAAGAGAGAGGAATATATTGTCAAACAGTGCTGGGGTCATTGATCAAAAAGTAATATATTACACATGACTAATTACTTTTCCTAAAAGTAATACAGTGTGTTTCTTATTTAAAGTTAATTGTTATTTATTAACTTTACCTGAATCATCCCAGTTATTCTACTGTGAAAACAAGGACAGGTAGAAATTGAAGCTATTGAGGCTGCAAGACTGGTCGACCTCTGTGTCTGTACAAATGTTTGCACCATGCAAAAGTTGTGTTAGCAGTATAATGCAGATGTTTCTATCTATTTGCATTTATTTCCATGTTTTCTGTGCAACAAAAATAAAAGTAATGTCCATACAGTACCTCCACTCCCCTAAAGCTATAGATCATTAGTTTTCCTCCTTCCTAATTAAGAAAAAGCATGTCCAGCTGATGTTTTTTTTTTCTTTCTATCCATATGTTATTAAGATAACTTCAGAACCTTCTTAATGCAAGTAAAACATGATTACATAGTAGCATCTCACTATGTTACTGAAAAATTAATTGAGTAATTATTTTGGAACGTGCGACATCAACCACTGTTGATGACAACCCTATAACTTTACTCCAACCTAATCAAACAAATGACTTTTTTATGTTCTTGAATTGTGAGTCAGTTTATCAGTTTTTTTCTAACTACTGTAAAAAGCAATGAGTGAGCATTGCATGGCATCATAACATCACAGTCTTGTTTTTCACCTCATTGCACCCAGGTTCTTTTCCTTATTGGTCACAGTCAATTTGGGCCTACCTGGGCATTACAGTTGAACACCTTGGGAACATTTCAGTGTTTGAAAACATTTTTGGTGCTAGCTTACAGGTTGAGCAGGGGCCCACCTGTGGCATGTAGCAGCCTGGGTTCAACTGTGATCTCAGGCCTATTTGCTGTGTGACCTCCCTCTCTCTCCCTCTCTGCTATTTTGTCTCCTCTTTCTTCTGTGTTTTCTAATGAAGGTCAAAATTAAAAACAGGAGACATTCTGTAGGCTATGTTTGACCTGGATAATGCCATTTTTGTCAACACTAGGTGACTACCTAGTGTTCGCATTTTGAAGTCACCTTGTGAAGAAGAGGGCTTCTTGCATGATTCACAAATTCAATATCACATACAAATTCCTCATGTCAGGCTTTTAGTTGTCTGACTGCTTCTGATAAGAAGCTACAGTGCGGTGAAAAAGTATTTGAAGATGGCTGTCATTTTATAGAACTGTTGTTGGTCTTGGTGTCAGGTTATTTATAAAATAATGCTGATGAATGTTGGTTGAAGAGGTCCCCGTGAATATCTGCCTAGGGCCCCAACAGAGTCTAAAATCATCGCTGTGCATGTCTGTTTAAAGGTGTTTTTTTATAGGTGCTTTTTCTGCTGCACCAAACTTTAACTTTTTTCCCAGGCACTAAACTGGACTCAGAGCTCCTGCACAAGGGGCAGTATGCACTGAATGTTCAGTGCACAAGAAGCAGTACAAGTTGGAGTTGGAGCTCACAGCACTTAACATTTCTGACTGGACAAGTGTCTAAACATTCAGTCAGTCCCTCTTGGCCACCTCAGAGTAAAAGCTCCTAAATATCTGTTGGCTTACTTTAAGGTTTACCACAGGTGTTCTGTAAAACACATTCAAATGTGGTCCTCATGTCCAATTACACCACTGAGTGAGAGAAAAAGCAAGAGTGCAGTGGTGGTCAAGTAAACTGAATCAAACCAATACCTGGTAAGACCTCCACACAAACTTGCAGGACCCCAGTGCATAATTGGATTTTGTGTGAATTTACCCAAAGCACAGGCTTTATTCTGTTTGTGTATTGTAGCTCAAACAGAAGTACAGACCTGCAGCTCTGACACACAGACAACAAAAAGACGACAGCTGAGGAAACATGGCTGCCTAATCTTTTTGCATATTCTTTGCAGGTTTTTCAGTGTTCACACAACCAACCTTTAATAACTGCTGATGTTTATATTGATGAGATATCTGTCCCATGAAGTCAAAGCATAGTTGGTTTGATGAATGTCTGCACACATTCTCCCAAAACAGGTAACTTAAGGTTTTACAGACATTTCTTGCACTCCAGCATACAAATAACTAAGAAACTACACATTTATTTAGAAATAGCCCCAAACTTTACTAGCTTTCTTAACTTCGATATGTTCTATTAGCTGGTGTTTTTTTCACTTCAGAAGATATTAGTTAATAGGTTGACAACTTTTAGTGTCTTTTACAGTTTCCCATTCTGCTTCCTGTCAGGAAACACATGATTCAGTTACTACTGTAAGCTGTGTGATTAATGTGATTAATGTACTTTGATTGACAACTGGTTATTTAACCCTATGCAGTGAATCACTTCAAATGTTTTGAACATGCATGTCAAAAGACATATCTTGAGCTAATGGAAAAGATGCTACTCCATTTCAGAAGGGTCAATTACTGGGCTGCACCCAGGAAACAAAACAGTATCAGATTGCAGTAGCTAATAAACTGGATTAAGAACTGTCCAACAGATATTTAAAACCTGAAAGTGTAGTTGTGTGCCATTATCTTCACAGAAGAAATGTGATGTGGTCAGAAAAAAGAAATGTTGAGTGATTGTAATCGGAGATCAGTTAAATATTTTCTGCACTCACATCATAAAAACTGCTTAATAGTGAAACAATATGAACTGAACTCAAGGGATTGACATAAAACACCTCACAGCCTTAAGAATCATTGGGGAGGCGAATCTCAAGAGAAGGCTTCAGTTTGCAAAGAATAATAAATACTGGATTCTGGACCAATAAAAAATGTCATTTGGACAGATGAGTCCAGATTTATCCCGTCCCAAAGTGTTGGGCACATCAGGGTAAGAAGAAACTTGAATAGAGTAATGCATTTTTCATGCTTAGTGCCTACTGTACAAGCCTGTGGATTAGTGTTATGTTGCTGGGTTAGGCTTTGGTTCAGCAGTGTTATGTACCCGAAAAGAAGGACAGCTGAATATGTGAATTAAATGAAAGGCACATTCTTTTCTTCCGTGATGGCACAGGCATATTCTTCAATTACAATCCAAAGATTCATCAGAGTGTTTCAGGGAGCATGAGACATCATTTTCAAACATGGATTGGCCAGCACAGAGGCCAGACCTTAACTCCACTGAGAACCTTTAGAATGTGCTGGAAAAGAGTTTACATAGTCCTATGCCTCTCCCATCACCAGTACTAGAGCTTGACAAAAAAATCTATGCAAATCTGGACAGAAATAAATGTTGCGACATGTGTGCTGTCAATGCAGTACTGGAAAAACATGTGATTTTGTGTTGTGAACTGTCGCAGTCATCACTGGCTTGATTAAAAAGCTACTTCAGACACTGATGATGGGTTATTAACCGTTTTGGTCAAAAAAAACTTTATCCACTGGCTGAACCGAAAGACTTAGTATTTTTCCACAATCCCAATTTTAAAGTAAAACTCGTGCATACACTTAGAGTATCTCGCGTCTTGTCTTACGTACTACAAATAAAAACATTAGTACAGTGATCATTAGTACAACTCACAGCAAAAGTATAAATCTCTCCTGCAGAAAACATAACATTCATTATTATTCATGAGTAGCTCACACAAGTAACAGGATAGACCATGGCCAAATATATACTCATTAAGCTCTCATTTTATGGTTTGACAACACAGCATGCAAATTATCAACATGCACCCATCATATTATTCTGTCTGGTCTTTAACATTAAAGTACTGAGCCTGACCAAACATGTGGTTCATGGTCTACCAAGCCGCTGAATCACAACATGAAAACATTTGCAAATCACTGGAGTTCAAGAAGAACAAAAATCCATGTGAATTTCACATTTTACAAATGCTCCTATTTATACCGAACATAAATGTATGCATCCCTCAAGACCGCCCCTTCGCTACTTGTGCAACAAACAGCATTCACAAATGTGCTTACCTCCTGTGTACCATCACAAACTGCAAGAGGCATGATGGAGAAGCAGAAGAAAATATCACCTTCTTTGAGGTGTGTAAATGAATTCTAGTGAGGCAGAAGGGGTTAATGAATATTTATCAGGGCAGTAGGGTGACTCAGTTTCTTTGCACAACATGCGTCTGTCAGTATTGCTCTCTATTTGGGTGACCATGAAGAGGTGGGGATGCACGTGTGATTGCAGAGGTTTGTGTACGTGTGTTTAGAGTACCTATCTTGAATTTCTTAGCCTAATTATGAGAATAAGAGGTCTGCTCTTGAACAATACTTCAGAGGCCAAGACTGTATGATAACAGCAATCCAGTAACCATAAGTCAAGACTGTCCTTCCCTTTTAAAGCTCCTATATTATATTATATGAATATAATCATCATGTCTCTCTTTCACCTCGACCATTTCAACAGCCTCTTCACTGCATGTGCGTGCGTGCGTGTGCGTTTCTGTGCTCACGCAACCACTTGTGAAACAGTTCTGAAAGAAGGATATAACTATGCAGGGGTTTAACCCAGGCACATTATCATTCCCTGACTGTTTCTACAGGGTGGAATATTACAGTCACCTTCCACACTTTCAGGACATGAAGAGGAGCCACATAAAAACTGAGTCATAAAGGAGTATTTTTCTGTCTGTCTGTCTGTCTAGCTATCTGTGTACTATAATATTGACAGCTCCAACTACACACAACCCCCCTCCTCCAAATATGCACTCATTTAAACTTTAATCTCAACTCCAAACATAGATTACTTTTGTCTAACTATAACCAAACCTTAAACCAAAACCTTTTTTCAGTGATTTAGCTCACGATAACCTAGCTTTTTCCTTAAATTGGGTTTTAATAGTGTAACTAAAAGCTACAGTGTATAACCCTGATATATTGTTGGTGCAGTGCTAATGTACGTATACACACAAACGCACACTTTTCACTCTCAGTCTTATCTCTTGCAATTCAGTGATAAGTTTTAGGCTGCCACTTGCTGTATTCAGCTAATAAACCTTATAGCCAGCAAACAGTCATTTTGTGTCAGTGAAGGAGGAGTTCCATTGATAAGGCCATTTAGCGTCTGTCATAACCACATGGTTCATTTACATAAATTTGAGATAAAATCTTTTTCATTGACAATGATAATTTTGCTCATTATTGCTACACAAATAACCATGTCGAGTGACTGAATGGGCTCATAAATTATTGTATTTAAACCATCAAAGCGCTTTCTCTCCAACTGTCTGCAATTGATAGTTTTGTTGGCATTTTACTCGTATGAAATCATGACTTGCATACAGCTGCGGGAAAAAGTTTTTCGACCTTACGGAATTACAAAAATGATTACTTAGTACTTAAAAAATGAGGTCTTATCTTCATCTAAGCTGCAGTTACAGACACAAATAAACTAATAACGAACATTTGTGCTTTTCATTCTTTGCTAACCAAACTGAGAAAACTTCACAGTACTGCTCAGGAGAAGTAAACGAACCTTTGTGTCAATAACTTATCTGGAAGCAACTTAGAGTCAGCTCCAATAAAGGTCTTAGTCACACAGGGCTAGAGACCAGTCAGTTAGCAATCAGTGACCAACATGCTAGGTGGTCACTAACTGGTCATGTCCCGATGAGTAGTCGCTGAAGGTTGCTGGCTGTTGTTAAGTCACAAGAGGGCGCTGCGCAAAACCTCTCCTTGTAACTAACTGCATATTTGTGATACCACCTTTTTAAAGTTGCCATTTTCAGTTTAAGTTGGACTTTTCACAGTTACACTTTGTAGATAAGTCTACATCCTCCATGTGACCTACAGGCGACCACAACAATCTACTGTACTAGCACCCCAAGCAATCACAAGGAGGTTTTCGGTCTAGCAGAGAGTAGATTTCTTTGCAAGCAATTTCACTTTACAGCTGCCACCAACCATGCAACCACTGCCAGTATACATTCTGAGAATACACATTTTTCCCTAGGAATCTTTGTTGCCTTTGGGTCACTGTCCACAAAGGGGCAAACAGGAAATTTAGGATGGTTGCTGTTCTGCCAAGGAGTGGGCATTCTGTAAAGACCACACCAAGAGTGTAATGTGTTGCCTTGAAAGAGGTGGGGAAGAGCCCCCCTCTTTCCCACAGCAGGAACAAGGCAGGGAAAACACTGCTTTTTCAGTTAATAATAATTTTCAATATTTTGAATTCAAAAATAAATGTGATGTAGTTTTGTTCAAAAAACTTCTTCTGCCGGCAGCTGGTGCACAAATATTTAATTGTACTGTAAACTGAAAGCTTCTGTCTTTTGGAGTTTTTGTTTGTCACTCACACACATATAGTCACACACACACGTCCCTTTCCAACATTTGTCTGAGCAAAGACTTCAGATGATTTTTAGCAGAATGTACAGCCCTCCCATCTGAAGCCACAAGGGAAATCAAAGAAAAATAAATTACTTTTCTGTGTAGCAACAAGCAATGAATGGATGAATGGATGGATGAAGATGTGCATGTGTCTATGTGTTTTAATGCACACAGTTCGGTTTAGCACGTGTGCATGTGTGTGGGTTAGCATAGGAAGAAACCATTGAGAGTTTCCGTCTGTTTTCCGCTATCACACTGTGACTGTCTGAACCACATTTCCACAGGTCATCTCATGCAGATGGTGCCCCAGCCTACAAGACCTACGTCTGGGAGAAGGGATCCCAATACCCTCTGGTGCCTTGTGCTCAACAATACTTGGAAATACTCGATGCCCAGATGGTTCAAAGTGTGTGGTGTGTCATATATGCATCTATTCAGCCACACATACACACACACACACACACACACAGCCACACCCCATGAGCTCCCTGTCCTTTAGGTCTCTTGTCCTATCAATGTTAGGACCTCATTTTGTCCTCACTTCAACCTATCCACCTTCTGCTGTCTCTCGCCTAGCACAGGTCTGCACGACAGGACTTTATCCCTTCCAGGCTGTGATTTTAAGTGGAATAATCTGGTGCTCAGCCTGCCATAACTTTTCCCACGTGCTTCATTCAAATGCCAAACTGGAGACTGGCTTGAAGACATACATACATAAAAAAGCGTTTTTATTACCTTTTTGTACCATGTATTTGCCACAAACCCTGCTACCATTTTACTGTGTAAATCTAGACTTCTAACACCAAGCTAGACATACTACTACACAATACTCAGTCTATCAGCCTCTTAAATCTGATGTACAAATGCTAAAGATCACTGAGAGACAAAAGCAGCTTCTTTGCAGTGAGATCCTTGGGTGAGGAATATTGACTCCTACAGAAAAGCTATGCATTGAGCTGACTTCATCCAAGGACTGCTCTTCTATTATTCAGCAAACAGCTTACCAGTGAATTGCACAGGTATAATAAGGGTGAGATGGATGTGCTGTCTGAAAGGCTCTATAAGCAGAGAATTTCTCTTCAAGGAGATGTTCATCTCTCGCATTTTTAAAATCTACTTTGTAATATTATAACACCACATCATAAGCAGTTTAAGCTTGGTTGGGTTATAGCCACAGAGTGAGTAGAGAGATGCTAAGGATTTATATAGGGTTGGTGCTCTGCTTATATCATTAAAGGGAATCTGCTTGGTTGGATAGTTCAGCTTCAAAGAACCTCACTTTCCTAGCAAGTAATTAATAATTCACCAGGTAAACAAACAAACATTGATCTTTTCGCGTATACCTCTAGAAAAAAAATGCACACAGCCAATACTTGCTGGAGTATGCATTGAAATACACTGAAATACATACAATTAGGAGTTCATCAGTGTTAAAATAGCTTTTTCCAGTTAATCAGACGAAAGTGTCATGGAGAGAAGAAGAACTTTGTGTACTCTTTGTTTGACACACACACACAAAATACTGTAGCACACTGCTTATAGGCAGACATCACAAAGGTGACTTCCAATACAAATCAATTAAATGACTCTTGTGAGAGACCTGCAACATTTGCAGTTAGTGGTTCTTTCTGCCAGGCAGAGAGATGCAAAGATAATGTACCCTTTTTCATCTCTGTCAAGTTTCTCTTTCTATCTAACAAAAAAAAAATCCCAAATGCAAAAGTCATGTTAACAGAGAGATTGACATGAAAAGTAATTTAAAATTGAATAATAAGCAAAATGCAACTATTGGAAAATTATTCAAAGTTGGCACAAGTGAAGGTGAAATAAGACATTTAAATATTTAGCTTGAAATGAAGAAAGTGTTAATGGTCTTTCTTTAGCTTTCTAGTAATCTTATTGAGCCTGTGTTTATTTTGGAGTCGTCTCACTGTAAGTGTAATGGAGCACTATCACTATCTGTGAGAATGGAGCACTATCTATCTATGATTTTGTGAGTAATGTGTGAAATGGATCATCTTGAAGTTTAGTGAAGAACAGAACAAAGTACTTTGAGCCAACTGCAGATAATTTGCATTTTTATATGTCAGAAACTGAAAATGACTAGACTGGTTTTATGCTTCAGTGTCATGTTATGACTAACCAACTTCAAAAAATCATCACCTCAAATTGAAACAGTGAGCACTGTAATTCTGTAATCCTCATATCTGCTTATAAGCATTGTAGTTATTTTCTTCTTTGTTGGAAAGCCCCCACTGGCTATCAAACAACGAGCCGTCCTGCAATTTTCCTGCACAGCTTTTAGATAAACATGCATGCATTACACATAGCTCTCAAACAAAAATTATAACTGCATAAAGGAATAAATGACATATATATATA